>NW_017537512.1:502616-545887 GCF_001853355.1 Bactrocera latifrons | reverse complement strand
AAAATATTTATTTTTCCTAATTTTAAATAAAAAATATTCTTATACACAATATAAAAAGAAAAACACATTCTTTGGTATTTATTTTTCGAAGATCCCTCGAGCTTTTTGAGTGGTAACTGGCGAATGACAAGCATAATGTTTTGCTTCAAGTCCTGAATCGAAACGGGATTATCTGCATAGACTTTAGACTTTACATATCCCCACAGGAAAAAGTCGAACGGTGTGATATCACAGGATCTTGGTGGCCAATCGACCCAAAACGTGAAATTATCTATTCACCGAAGTGTTCTCTCAATAAATCAAGTGATTGATGCAAAGTGTGAGAGGGGGCCGACGTCTTGTTAAAACCAAACGTCGCCGAGGTCACAAACTTATAGTCGGTTATAATTTTGCTCTATTACATACTTTTCGTCTCTCCCTATTCAAGGTTAGTCTTCCACAAGTCACTATGATTAACGAATTTCTGTCTCTCTTTAGTTCATGTTAGCCAACATAACTATTGGGTTGTTTCGCGGGATCCTTTATACTGCTTAGAAATATTGCAGTTACTGCACATTTCGTTACCAATATTTAAGGAATATGTTTTCCTATTTATTTTTTATGTTTTGGTCTTATCTAAATATATGATCATTGGTGTTAAGTCAAAATTAACCATTCCTTGAGTATAGTTTATTATATTTTCAGTATTAGAAAACAAACTGCCGCACCAGTGTCTAGTATATCTGGAACTGAATATAATAAGGGTACCATGCAATTTGTAGAATTCGGAAGTATAGTTCCGAAACCCTATAAAATTTATGTACTATATACTAAATGAGCAACGTGGCGAGCTAAGTCGATCTCATCCCATACGTCTAACTATATACGTGAAGTACTCTCTCCGTTTTCGAGATATCAATCTGAAATTTTGTAAATGTCCATTTCTCTTCATGAAACTGCATATTTGTGCGAGCCTTCGATATCGGATCACCATAACCTTTAGCTGCCATACAAACTGACTGATCCAAAAAAACTTCTTGTACGGAAAACTTTTTTATTTCATGAGATACTTTGCACGAAATTCGGCATAGATTAATACCCAAAGTAACTCTACTCCTCTCCTAATAAATTATTCAGATCGGACCACTATAACATATAGCTGTCATACAAACAGATCGATCAAATTCCAGTTCTTGTATGGAAAACTATTTTATTTCACCAAATATTTTCACAAAATTTGGAGAGGATTATTATCCAAGGCAAAGGTATAACTTCCAAATATATTGTTCACCACTATATCTTAAAACCGTCATACAAACTGGCAGTTCATTATCTTTGTAAAGAATATTGAGAATTTTTTTTTTGTTTTATTTATTCCAAAGTTAAACTCCTCAAAAGGTTTCAGCCATCGCCCGAAACGTGTCGAAGCCCTTATATATCTTACTTTTTACATTATGCATGTATACATATTGTATTTAGTTACACTAACCGGACATCAGCACATGAATACATACCTGAATACATGTACACATTCATATTACATCCATACTTACACACACATACAAACATAAATACATATATACAGATATAATGTCCACTTAAACCCTTGAGCCTATGAAAATTTTAACTAACCAACACATCAAAATATGCAACAGTAACAGTATTACGGGTGTAAACAACAATTGTCGAATTTTGAAACTACAAACTAGTTAAGCACTAAACCGGACTGTTGAATTGTTTTTACCGCAATTTAGAGAATTCAATTCACGACATGTTTGTATTAGCAATAAAGTTTTGGTTCACCCACCGGTGATGAGGATGCGTATTATACATACACTAAGTGTTCGTCGCTTATGCAGCTGCTTAATGTCCGCTCTTATTGTTGTTGCTGCTGTTGGCGTGTTTGTATAAAACATTTACCGTTGTTTAAGCAAACTCATTTATTGAGTTAACGAATTTTGTATTTGATGTCGTAAAATTTGGAGATTTCCAAGTGGACACATGCAAATTATTTTTGCTCAGCATTGTGTGTGTGTGTGTGAGTGAGGTTATGTGTTTGTAGTACAGTAGTTAAATAATAAACACTAAACACGTACAAGAAGTTAAAGTAATCAAGTTTGTATTAAGGCGAGTAGTTTGGAGATAATTGAAGTGTTCGACATAAAACTGGTTGATATTTACATAAATTATATATTATATGTATTAGGGTGATTCACAAAAAAAAAATCTTTTTTTTCGTTTAGTACTCTGAAAAATACGATCCTAGACACCTCTAAGGAAGCCTTACAAACGAAAAAAAAAAAATTTTTTTAATTAAGGCTTCCTTAGAGGTGTCTAGGAACCTATTTTTCAGAGTACTAAATGAAAAAAAATAATTTTTTTTTAAATCACCCTAATTTGTATACATAAGTATATGTACATATATACAATTTCACATATGTAAGTATAATATATGCTTGCTTAATTGGGACAGATTCGAGCGCTTTCGTATAAACAAAAAGATTTTCCGTAGAACAAGTGGAGTCAAAGAAAGTGTTAAGGAAAACAACTCCAAAAACATCTCTACTTCAACCAGAGTAAGTAAAATACTACCCTTATTTTACAGATATATGGTGTATCTGGACTTTCGAAAACACAATCAACTTTCTTTAAAAATATAGATTAGGTCCAACAGTTTTGGCCCTTTCCAGTAAAAAGTCCATGAGAAGTAATCGTCCCTTACCATGCCTGCGCTTGACGCGAATTTCATCGGTCTCTGTGGCCTCTTCCAGTTTCTCAAACAGTGGTGCCCCCAAATATTTGCCCAATGCGGGACAAGTGCACAAGAGATGCTCTATTGTTTCCCTGGTGCCATGTTCTTGACACTACTTCCACTCTTCTCGATCTTCCAGTCTCATACAACAGTGCGTGCCGCTACCAGACTATGAGCAGTGGGTATTCATATTCTTACAGCGCCTTCGATCAAGTGCCAGTAGAAACTTTGTATATTCCCGATCGACCGTTTCACACATGACTTTTGTAGCTTTGTAACCAAGTAGGCCATTCCCTTACATTTTTATTTTCCTTGTCATGCTCCTGTCGAGTTCATCGTGTAGACAATGCATGGGTTTTCCAATACTGATCATGTTATCGGATGGCCATCTTACATATTATATGAGTACATGTATTATTTCATTTCTTATCTGGTACCCAGTAGAGATGAAGTCATTTGGTTCTGGTGATACTCTCCACCTGCCCTGCTTTACAAGACATTTGTGGCGGATATGGAAAACAAGGTAAAAGCCTTAAAGTATGCTTTGCTTCCTTAACTTTGAGACGTTATTCCAAGTCTTAAGAAAACCATTAGCCAAAGACCATATTTCCTGTTTGGAATTGAGGTTCAAGGTCCATCTTAGTTACAACTAGAAAAGGAAATGGAGCTTTTATTTCTTGAAGGTCTTAATCAATCGTTATCAATCAAAATGATGTGTAATACCGGTCAAGCCCTAATCTTTAAAGTAATCAGTAGACAAGCTGATTAGTCACAAGACAATAGGTCTCTGAATATAAATTTGCTGAAATGTCGTGTTGGCTCTAGGAAAAAATAAGTTATATTCCTCAGGCATTGACTATGACAGCTTCATAAGTGGACTCCTTCATAACATCGATAACTGCATATGTGCGATTCGTCAAGAATTTTAAAGTTCCAATATTCTGAAGGCTACTGGCCTAATTTAAAAACCTCAGTCGGTGAAAGTTTATGGTGAATATACTCTAGCTGAATGAACGTGTTAAATGTTTTAAGCAGCCAAAAGACTTTAAAGTTGAGGAACTGGAAGCATTACTCGATGAAGATTGTTGCCAAACCCAAGAAGAGTTCGCAGAATCGTTAAAAGTTACTCAAGCAGCCATTTTAAAACATTTAAAACACAGCAGTATGTTTCGAAAAACATAGAAATGTAATGCCATATGAATTGATGCTACTTCTCTGAATACTGCTAGAATTTGAAAGACGATTTTGAATGTCCAAAATGCGGTTAAAAAGCTATAAAATGAATATGTTTTTGCATCGGCTTCTGACTGGTGATGAATTGGAATACATTATGACAACCTTCGTGAAACCATTATGGGGGAATGATCCCGCAATAACTCATCAAAGCTACTATATGTATCAGTGATGCTTTTAGAACAACGCCAGGTATGTAAGCTTTTACTGCCAGTAAGCTATTGGAATAAAATAATCATTTCAACTAGTTGCCTGTAATAAGGGATATTCTATGATACTTAAAAAGCTCCCATTTCAACCCATTACCAAGGATATCCGTGAAATAAGTATAATAGAATTGACACTAAGTTCGGCCCCCAATATAGGTAATATATATTACATATATTATATCCCTTCCAGAGCGCAGCGGAAAAGGGGTGAAGAAATCAGGGAAACTGGAACAAGCATTTAAACGGATAATCCTAAACTAGATATCAAAATCGCATTCCAAGCGCAATTATCGGTCGACGATCTTTTGACGACTTTTTAGAAGTTGCATAAATAAATATTTTCGTACTGATGTACTACATTATAAGCACTGGATGGTTCAGAGGAGCGATAATAGAGAGAGGGAATATTAGTTCCAGTGGTATCAAAATGGGCCTCATAAAGGTCTAAGTGCGTCATCAGATAGCCACTCTACCTACCTAAATTGGTGAAGCTGAACCCTGAGCTGCATAAATACATTTATATAGGTTTGGAACTAAGCTAGATTTCCAAGATAGAGAGTTTATGCTTGGTATCTGCTGTGGGTACCAACATAACGGGTGTCTTTAGCGTTGATACAAGATACAAGAACACTTGGAGTTTGTTCGATCATCTTTCTTAGTTCGCCATTTCTGTTTTGTCATTTCAAATCGCTTAAGCACTTATAGTGTCACTCATGTAGAAGTATAACTTCATTTTTTATTGCAAGTTAACTAGTAATCCGAAACTGCTTCATTAGTGTAAGCAGAGTATTTGTACAAGTAATAAATTATATTGTATTTGGTATTTATTTTGACCGCGCCACACACCAATGCCAGCACACTTCCCACGAGTACTCATTTCCATATTGATAATTTAATTTTTTTCATACATTTCGATGCGTGTCTGAATGGATCTAAGCGCCTCAATTGTTATTAATTCCCACTTATGTGACTTACGTGCTAGACTATGCAATGTTAGGTTATGCTTGAATAAATTGCCAAAGCAAATACGCGCGCATAAAAAACAAACGGAACTTTATCTATTGATTTAAAAAGAGAAAAATTACATTAATTGACGTTAACACCCAAACCCCGGTCATATGATACGTGCACTAAGTAGCGCCCTCCACTATCAATGCAGCCAGCGCATTCGATATACTCGCTAATTTACGAAAGGCGGGTCGAATTGTGCGCTTGTTTGTTATTATTGTTGCTGTTTTCGATATTCATTTTTTCGCGCTTTGCTGTTTTTTCGGCCCTCTGCTTGATTGATACTAGTCCTGCGTGCGTTAATGCCGTGAGCTCTTGATACCCTCTATTGGCATTTTCATTACCAGTTCACATTACGCATTACCCATTTCTCACTCACACACACACACACACACACACACACACCCATTTTGCCCATTTCCTCATTTCCCATGGTTGGTGCACACCTTAACGCCTCAAAAACCTCTCGAAATTCAATTGGCACTCATGGTGGTGGCAATTTTTTACCCTCTTAATCAATTAAGTCATCGTCATCGTCGTCACAATTGGTGTTTGTTTTCGCATTCTGCTTGTGTATTTGTTGTTGTACACGTACCTCTCGTTTCATCGCGGGAGCATGTACGAGTATTGCTCATAGTTATCTCTATGAGCTCATTGTCCTGGTATTGACTTTTTATTGTCATGTATGTATTGTCTTTTGTTGGCTTTTTATTTGCGCTTTCACTAAGTACCGTTACTTTTTTATACCCTGAATACCATATATATAGTTTGTAACTCCCATCGGGAAGCTTTGACGCTCCTGAATAAATATATAATTGATCAGAGTAACGAGTTCAGACTTAGCCATGTCGAGAACCCGGAAACTAGTCTGTCACTTTATGAGATATCGATTCGAAAATGTTTATACAAGATGCTGCTGATTTCTCGAAATCGGCGATTTCGGAATACTATAGCTTGTAACTGCCATACAAACTAATCGATCAAAATCAAGTCCGGGTATGGAAAACTTTTTTATTCGACGACGTATCTACACGAAATTCGGCATAGAATAATATGTGAGGCAATTCTACCATCTCCGAATAAATTGTTCAGATCGGTCTACTATAACACATAGCTGCCGTACAAACTAATCGATCAAAATCAAGTCCGGGTATGGAAAACTTTTTTATTTGACGAGATATCTTCATGAAATTTGACACAGATTATTGTCCAGAACAGCGATATAATCTTACCACAAATTGTTCATATCGGACCACTATAACATATAGCTGCGCTACAAACTAAATCATCGAAGTAGTTTTATCCGATGAGATATCTTCACGAAATTTGGCATGGATTATTTCTAAGCCATCAAAATTAGCTCCGAAAAAATTGTTCGTATCCGAACGCTAGAACATATGGCTGTCATACAAACTGTTCCATAAAAAGCAAGTTTGTTTTAGAAATTTTTTTAATTTGTGTAGGGTATTTTAGTTTCGTAGCCGAAGTCAATGTTTTTTCTTATTTTTGTTTGTGCTCTCACTTAGCACCGCTGCTTTTTTAATACTTATTTGGTTACTATTGCTTTTGTTGTTGTTATTTATGAAATCAACACGTGTCTTTGTATACTTTTCCCATTGTATTGTATTGGTTTAATTTTTTTTTTGTTTTCAATCAGCAGGCGGGCCATCCAATCATGCCATCCGATCCCATCTTGCCGACATTGCCGATTATCAATCGGCGGGCCATCAACAACGCACGCTCGGTGTGCAGCTAATTAAGTTGTATCAGACTGCAATGTCTACTAAATTATTTCATTAAACAAAGGAATGGAAAAAGACATGAATAAAGTGCGTTATAATTGAATAAAAAAGATGCATGTCATATAAGCGCCTGATCTTTTTTTTCTTGAATATTATAATATTGTGCCTAATAATGTAATCTTGCTGCATCAGTTAGTTTCTATTGAAATTTATGGTATTTATTACTGATTCCTTAGCACTAATGTTGTAATTCGAGTCCTTAAAAGATATGCCCGGTTTCATTTTTAATATCTTTTTGTGAAATGTGGCAAAGAATTTTTTTTTACTTAAAAGTTATGCGTATATTTACATGTCTTATATAATGCATACCTTCAAAGATTGTTGCCTACATTTGAGCGCGGAACTGATAAACACAAGAATATCACAAAAATCTAAAAATGCTTCGGATATAGCTTCAATCAACAAGCAAAAATAGCAAACAAAAAAATCGAAATTTCGGGGCTTTATAAACGGGATCCCGAAATGTTTGTCAAAGCAAAACTAATAATGTTTTAATTTCCGAGCAAAAGCAATACATTTCAATAAAAACTCCAAAATTTCGAAACTTAGTTAACAAAATCCCGAAATGTTTGTGATAAAGTTTTGGTATCGGGATTGTTTGTCCGTTTTTAAACGAAATATTTAAATTCATAAGAACATTTGCTAAACTATTTGTTTTTTTATTATTATTTAAAAGTCCTTTACACGCCTAATATAATACTTACCTTCAAAGAGGGTTTTCAGAGCTCAACCGGATCGGGATCCCGAAATGTTTGTTAAAGAAAACCTAATAATGTTTTAATTTCTGAGCAAAAAAAGTAGATTTCAATAAAAATCCCGCAATTTTGATATATTTTTTGAATCGGGATTGTGCGTTTATTTTTAAACTAGATATTTAAAATTCATGAGTATATTTCAAATACTTTGTATTCTTTTGTGATATTTTTGGAGCTAAACAAAACGAGAGTAAATATAATAATAAAAAATAATAAAAAAAATAAAATAAAGTCCAAAATTTTAGAACTTTACAAACGGGATTATGAAATCGGAATTCGTTGTTTCATTTTCATCAATATATTTATGAACATATTCCATTAATTCACGAAGGAAAATGTAATATTAGAATAATTTCCTTCGTGGAACCTTGCCTACTTTTGAGCGCGTCTCTACTAGAAATATCTGCTAGCATGCAGTCTTTAAAATGATTCGAAAATAACTTCAAACTATGAGCAAAATGAACAATAAATCGAAAAAAAAGGACCTCGAAATTTCGGCTCTTAATAAATGGGATTCCGAAATATTTGTGATATAGTATTCTATGTATTTTCGGGTTTGGGATTCGATACTTTTCACTTTATTTAATGTTTATGACTAGATTTCATATCAGTTCTAATATTATAAATTCCTTCGTTGATCATTGCCTACTTTTCAGCGCGGCGCTGACTAAACTGAGATCAGTTTAATAATTTTTAATAAATAACTTTCCTTTACGAGCAACAAAAAAAAAAATTTAAGTGTCGAAAAACTCGAAATTCGAGAAAAAAAACAAAAATAAAAAACACGAAATTTCGGGATTTAACAAACGTGATGATATACATATTTTCGAAATAGAGATACAGCGTTGTTTACTTTTCATCAAAACATTTTTTTCAAATGTATGAGTATCTTCCCTTATAGTACATATGTCCAATATTATGCATTTCTTTGGGGATCATTGCCTATTTTTGAGCGCGGTGCTAGCACAACAAAAAAAGGTATTATCAAGCAAATCTATTAATTACTAGATAATAACTTCAAACTGGATCGGAATTCGGGGTAATATATATTTCCACACCCTCTTCATGTATTCTAAATATCGGGATCCCGAAAATGTTCAGGATTGCTCGGTGCTTTGTAAAGCATTTGTTTGGAGAAACATTAGTATTATTTTTATAAATTATTATGTATAAAATTCTATATAAAGTCCTTTAGGGAATAAATCAATGGATTTTATGAGAGAAAGAAGACTACAATTAGGAACCAGAAAAACCTTACGAGTTTAATCTTTTATCAACACCGGTAAAACTAATGAGGTGGCCCATAAAAATCCAAAGAACAAATGTTATTTCAAACTGTTTATAGTTCCAAGAAGAGAAAAACCTTCTGAAGAGACAGTAATGCGCCAATTTTGCCTAGAGAACAGAATGTCAAGCTGCGTCTTGGTCTTCTTCTTATTTACACATGGGTTGGGTAAGGGTTTCTCATATTTCCCTGGTGCGCGGCGAGGCCACAAGAGTAGGAATGGGGAACAGCCGTACGACTATAACTGCTTACCCAGAAGCATGACTACACCCCACTATATCCCTTGTCTTGTTATTGAATTAAAATTCATAACAAATTTGCAGACGCCTTCCGGACCTGTCGCTCTTCTTAAAGCTGAAATTATAAACGCACAATATTTGCATATTTTTTTTTAATTGATTGCCTTCCCTGTCTTTTACCCTTAATGATTGATTTCTGACACTGTCGCAAAATTTTCGCAAACATCAATCAATAAACTTGTTTTAAAGATTGTTTTCGGCACGTGCGCCTTTTCAGGTGCGGCGAAGCTCAGCTGCGGAAAATTTTGCAATGAAAAATTGCAAATACAAAATTTAATTGAACAAAGATTGGAGAAACTTGAAAGCCAATAATTTAGTTAAATGAAAAAAATGTTAAAGCAAAGCGCTCATCTGGTTGAATTTGTCATTAATCATGCCGCTGTACTAAGGAAATATTGTAAAGGTCTCAAATATTGGTCACATCTCTTCTCGATAAGTTTGGTAACAAAGCCAGGTCGGTCGATGTAATCGTGTTCTAAAGTAATATGGAGGAGGTAAAACGGCACAAACAAATTGATTGCGTTACCTTCACATATTTGTAATTGGCTCTCAGATATGAGCTTGGGGAGTATCTAATTATATATGACGGTTTCGAGGCTACATTCTGCTTACTAAGCTGACCTGGTCTTTTCTATGTATCTACAGAGCTTTTCTTCGTATCATTGTTTGTTAGAGATAGATGTATAAAGATAATTGAAACAAGTAAGGAAGGGCTAAGTTTGGGTGTCACCGAACACCGACGCCACGCCCATTTTCAATTTTTAAAAAAGCCTGGATGCAGCTTGCTTCTGACATTTCTTCCGTAAAATTTTATGTTTCTGACTTTTTTTGTTAGTCGGTTAACGCACTTTTAGTGATTTTCAACATAACCTTTGTATGGGAGATGGGCGTGGTTATTATCCGATTTCTTCCATTTTTGAACTGTATATGGAAATGCCTAAAAGAAACGACTGTATACAGTTTGGTTGATATAGCTATAGTAACTTTCGAGATATGTACAAAAGAGTTAGTAGGGGGCGGGGCCAAGCCCACTTTTCCAGAAAAATTACGTCCAAATATGCCCCTTCCTAATGCGATCCTTTGTGCCAAGTTTCATTTTAATATCTTTATTTATGGCTTAGTTATGACACTTTATCGGTTTCCGCCATTTTGTGGGCGTGGCAGTGGGCCGTTTTTGCCCATCTTCGAACTTAACCTTCTTATGGAGCCAAGAAATACGTTTACCAAGTTTCATCATGATATCTCAATTTTTACTCAAGTTACAGCTTGCACGGGCAGACGGACTTTGGTATATATAACCCTATATCTGACTCTTTTAGTTTTAGGACTTACAAGCAACCGTTATGTGAACAAAACTCTTTAGCAACTTTGTTGCGAGAGTATAAAAATTTACTTACTTTCAGGCTATAATGATATATAAAGTACATACTATATATTGCTCACAGTCTTCAATTTCCAAATTTAAATTATTCTTTCTTTAGATCCTACTTCTGCTTTGGCACTACAACCGTGTATCGGTATGGTTTGGCCGAGTACATAAAGCTTCGCCAGTTGTTTCTTTCCTTTGCGAGATCACGCTAGTTGCACATCCTACACACTTCGGTCCTTCCATTAGATGCCTAGTCGCCTTTGATTCCGTTGCCTCCAGTAATAATGTCGAATGTGCGTTTCACTTTATTTGTGTCGACGTAGAGCTCATGAGTTCGTGATTACTTTTTTTTCGATACTCATCGACTCCAAAGGCGTTGCTGCAACTGCCCGAGAAAAACATTGGTTTAAAAGCTAAACATCACAGTTAAGTTTGACAGCTGTCAGAAATACAACCCAGCATTCGCTCTATGGGCTCTTGAAAAGTTTCAAGCAGATCCGACGTTTTCGAGCCAAATTTTGTTCAGTGTTGAGGCCCATTTTTGGCACGATTGATATGGAAACAATCAAAATTGCCTCATATGGGAGGAAGAGCAATCTGAAGAGATTTAAGAGCTGTCATTCATCCAACGGTTTGTTGTGGTTTGTGAGCTGGTGGTTTTGTAGAATTGCTCTTTTTTCTTCAAAACTTATGCCGGTGAGAACGCGCCAAGATAACCGATTATTTGATGCTTGAATTTATAGCTTGTGATCTTGGCGACATTTGGCTTCATCAAGACAGCGCTACTTCCCACACTTCGCATCAATCAATGGATTTATTGAAAGAACACATTTGTAAGCAGATAATTTCATGTTTTGGGTTGGTCGATAGACTTTTCCCTCTGGCGATATGTAGAGTCTAAAGTCTTTGCTGGCAATCCCGCTTCGATTCAGGTCTTGGAGCAAAACATCACGCGTGTCATTCGCAAGTTACCAGTCGAAATACTTGCTAGAGTCATTGGAATCAACGGATGAACCATTTGAGACGTAGAAAGAAATAATCTTCAAAAAATAATTTCAAAAGACTGTTCTATCGAATGATAATAAACATTTCTGATTAAGTTTGAAGTTTCTGTGTTTTCTGTTAAAAAAGTAGGAATCTCGAAAGGTACCTTTAGTAAATATATGTCTAAATGTAAAAAAAAGTATACATCTTTATTTAGTGGTTTTTTTCAACTTCTCTTCCACGAAAACAATTTGTATACCTAAGTATTTCTTAATTTCCTAAAAGTTCTCAACATTTTTTTCACGAAAAAAATAAAAATAAGTAAATGTATTTATCTCATTTTTTAATTTCAGGCAACCATTTTTCGGCTGATTAACTACAACGATTTTTCAGAATAGTAACAAAAAACGGCAATTAAGCAATTGAGCGCGAAAAGAGTGCCAAAAAAGTGCGGTGAGTACAAAAAAAATTAATCATTGCCACAAATTGTAGAGTGATTAAACTTTTTGTATTTTTTTTATATAAAAACAGACATGTATATTTTTATTTTTTGACTTTTGAACATGAAAGGGTTGCTCTCTGCATAAGTATCTATTTTTTCTGATTCTTTTACCTCGACAAATGTTATGCATTTACATGCGCTTCATTACATATTCACGACGTGTCCGCTGTCTGTCGGTCCGTTTTGCGAATTTCATTTGAGGACATCATTTTTTAAAATGTTAACTGTCACACCGTTAAGGAGATATTAGAAAAACAAGATAAATGATTTTTTAACAAGTCATGGGGAGGGTGACAATTGAGTGGAAGTGTGCTTAGACGCTAGCGGGGAAAAAAAACTTAAAAAAATAAAATTAAAAGAAAAAAGAATAATTCTAAAAAACTAGCAGCAATACAAGAAAATAAAAAACAAATTCTAAAACCGAAAGGATAAAGGTTGACACTTATATTTAACAGCGTATTAACCAAATGAGCGCCGAACGTGCGTGACAAAAGGTAGTAACACGGTGGCAGGCCTTTTCCTGTCATTTATATGTAAAGTTAGATGTGTAAAGTCGTGTAAAGAGAAATCCATTATTTTTACACTGCATTGAAGATTTCATTAGCATACTTAGAATTTTGTAGCGGAGACATCTGCCGAGTTGACAGTGCTTGGCCGGATAAAAATCCGGGTCCGTTCCGATTACGTAGACCGAACTGTATTACGAACGGTTCGAATGATCCCTCATTCGACAATAGATTTTTACAAGCTTCTTTTGAGATCAATTTTCCACCATCAAAATCATTCGTCATAGACGGAAACAGGTAGTAATCACTTCGTGTCAGATGCGGACCATAAGGTGGATGCATATAAACTTCCCAAACAAGCTCCTGAAGCTTCTGGCGACCATTATCGATGTGTGTGAGCTAGCATTGACCTGACGGAGCACGATGTCTCTTCTTTTAGTCTGAGGTGGTCGTTTCGGGAACTGCTTCCTTTAGACGATCTAATACTGCTTCCTTTATCTCAATCAATCTAATATTACGTGTCTAAATGAAAAGTTTGGTCTCAAGTAAGACAATACCACTGTCACCAAATTATATTAACATATCTTCCACGATTTGTATTTACAAAAGAACACTGTATTATAGGAGAAATACATCTTCTGATACCCTGGCTCCCTTTCTCGTAAAGAAAATATAAGGACCTTAAGATAAAAATGGGATTTCATAATGACTTACAGTTATGAAGTGCAAAGTTGTTGATAATAACGCCAAGTTCGCCGTGGTTCGTATTACATACGTTTTTTAAAGTACCTAACCTAAGCTAATAGGATCCAGCTGAAAACGAGAGCACCGAACTCATCGTTGGTCCTATCACATTTTTTTAAAATACTTTACCTAACGTAGCAGGGTTATAACTGACTTCGAGAGAATAAACAGAATTGCACTGTTAAAGATATGTCTTTTGTGAAGTCAAGAAACAGATTTGTTTGGATATTGGGAGTCAACTAAGTTGGAAGGATGCTTACATTTCGTCTTTTTTAAAACATCTTCTAAAACTGACATTTAGTAGGATTTACTAACTGAGTGGGCCACAATTGGGTAATCTCTAGTTAAACTCATACAACGGGGGAAAGAGGAACTGTTTTGAAGTCGCAAGACTCACTGGACCTCCTGCGAGGTAACAATGCTCGGCAAAGAGTGCATCTCCGATTAGCTTCCATCCTGCTGATAGTCGATGTCATTAATAGTCAGACTAAGTATTTGTTCCTTCAAAAAATCCATTCAGAAGTGGATTGATTTTTCTTCTTCTTCTTTATTGGCGTAGACACTGCTTACGCGGTTATAGCCGACTTTACAACACCGCGGCAGTCGTTTCTTCTCTTCAAAATTTGGCGCCAACTCGAGATACCAATTGCAGCCAGGTCTTTCTGACCTTTCCAACGGAGTGGAAGTCTTCCTCCTTTTTCCCCGACGGGTACTGCGTCGAAAACTCTCAGAAGTAGTGTGTTTTCGTCCATTGGATCGACATGTTCTGGGCACCGTAGTCAGCCAGCGTAGCCATTCGCTGAACTATGTCAATGCCGTCGTATATCTCGTACAGCTCATCGCTTCATCGTAGTCTGCAGTATTCGCCTTTACACTCATATACGCGCATAAGATCATAAAATTTCCGCAAAACCTTTCCGTCGAAAACTCGAAACGCCGACTCATAAGATGTTGTCATCGGCCAGGCCTCCGCACCATGTATCTGGACGGGGATGCTGAGTGACTATAAGAGTTTGGTCTTTGTTTCGAGAGAAAATTAACTTTCGAGAGAGGAATTTACTTCTCAATTGCCTCCTCAGTCCGAAGTAGCATATGTTGGCAACAATTATTTTGCGTTGGATTTCATGGCTGAAGTAGTTGTTAATGCTATTTCTAAGATTGATGGAATTATATATGACTTCGAAGTTATTACTGTCAACAGGAACGTGGGAGCCTATCGCCAATGCGACGACTATTTGTTTGAGGACAGAAGATATTTCGTTTTGCCCTCGTTCACAACCAGACTGATTTGCCTCGCTTCCTTATCCAGTCTGGAGAATGCAGAATTAACGGCTCGATTGTTGAGGCCAATTATAACAATATCATCTGCATACCCCAGCAGCTGTATAATCTTATAGAAGATTGCAGCTTCTCTTTTCAGATATACAGCTCTGTAGATAGAAGAAGTTGCATTATAGGGCCTCACCTCGCCTCAAATCTCGTTTGGTATTGAACGGCGCGGAGAGGTCCTTTTCGATCCTAACGGAGCTTTTGGTATTGCTCAACGTCCGTTTATACAGCCGTATTAGTTTTGAGGGGATACTAAATTAGCGGCATAAATGCAGCTAATCTTCGCGTTCAGAAAACTTTCTTCACTCGCGTGAACTTCTATACAAGGCTCCATTCTCCTTGATCTTATTCCTTCACTTTCCACAAAATCAAGCACCAATGAATACAAGTATATCGGGATAGTCGACAAAAATAGTGCCGGAATGCAGTCTAAAAATTGTCATAATCGGATCATAGCTGTGTATGTTCCCAGGTACCGAATATGCGGACACTAACGTATATAGCTGACTTTTCACCGAAAATATCGGTCAGTACGATAGCATGTTTACATATTGGAAATGGGTTGAATCGTGTCAATACTTCGCCCCCATATAGCTAATATAATGAGATTTTCGATATTCTGATTGACTTTATACTTCACATATCCGTTTATATTCGGCATACATATTCCCGAATATACTTGAGTAATATTAAAAGTTAAAGCAAACCTTCCAGATAATCTCTTAGTCCAAGCATAGCCGAAATAGTGACTTCTAACATTATTTATTTTGGTTATTCTACATTACACTAATTTATTTTATATGTTTAGTTCTATTCATCAATCGCAACTCGTTTTTTAACCGAAATACAATCATTAACTTTTGTTGTTGCTACAATTTATTTTATATTCAGCGATCATAACAATTCATTGTCACAATTTATACCCGACCACGAGCCTTTAAACAAACATAGAGGCATGTATATCCTTAAAGTAAACTCCAGCGGGTATCATGTCGTTCGTTTACGAGTCGTTGACGAAGTATTAAGTATATGAATGCATTCAATTGGAAAACCACTATTTGGACATATGTTGGCATTGTTTACGCTGCTGGCGTTTAAATACCGCACAAGCAGCGGTCACAGGGTGACTTGCACTACATCTCCACACAAACCAACATAGTTAACACACATACTCAGCCTTAAATGCCTAATATTTTACTTATGAAAACCTTTCGCCTTTCCTTCCTGCTTTTATATGCATATAAAAGTATTTATTGTTGCTCTTGTTGTTGTTGTGAGCGTTAATAAATCGCTGTGTGTTGTAGAAAATTGAGTGAACAATGTTGTACCTTCCGTCGTAGTAGTTGTTGTGACAGATGGTAGGTGACTGCGTGCTGCATTAATGATTAGGCGACTTTTTGGTTTTTATACATCGTTATTTATTTGCTTTTGGGCCGGAAAAGTTGACTATTTGATTTTCATTCATTCCATTTGGCTGAATTAATTTGTAAAAGTATGGTCGAAGATTGCTTCGAAGTGATTGTGTTGTTGTATAGTATACATTAATACTTAAATTTGGTATCCGTAACGGTAAAAAGCCACTTAGTTCATCATCAGACTCATAGTCTGTCAGTGAGTTGTGATAAGAATTTGTCAGACCTTACTTTCAAAGAGCTGAAGAAGCCCTACAACTTGCGGCTCAGGCGCTAAAAAGAAGTCGTTTAATATTTCGAGTTCCAGTTATTGAAGAGTTCACACTTGGAGTATTTCAAAGAAATGAGGTCAGAATTTCTCCGAGATATTACACTTATTACGAATAGGTTAGGTTAAGTTCGATGGATGATCCTCAAGATGAGGAATTCCTATTTACGATACTATAAATAGATATAATATTTTAAAGCCAATATATCTATTCGTATCAGCTATGAGGGATATCTGAAGGTATAAGCTGCCAAGTTTGTAAGCCCCTTTTTCTTCGAAACAGCCCAATGGGCCTGTCAATGATGGTAGCCCAGCACTGGCTAAGCTCTCACGAAACTCAGTTATCCAGCAGTAGAATGGACGAAGATATTGTAACACATTCTCGTTCCTATTGTGGTTATAGCGGAGGTTGAGATGGCTTTCCTTGTCAGCGTGTCATCTTTGTAGTTGCCTGCGATTCCACTGTGGATTAATACTCATAGTAATCTGTTCTAGGCGTTCCATAACCTGTCTTCAACAAACGATTGGTGAGCTCAAGTCTTCTATTGTCACTCTACTATCATAGCCATTTCTCTGAGGTTGGTCTCAGAGCAGTAAATCTGCCATTACATTCGTGACAACAACCTCACAATGACTATCTTGTAGAAATTTGAAACTACTTTTATATTTCAAGACAGATTTACGACAGTTCATACTATTACTGATCCGGAGCTTATGTGTGCTCTGATATCAAGATTTCAAAGGAATTTTTCTACGATGTAAGATATTTCTTTGTTGTATTGAGACTTAATAAGCTTTAGAATATTCCAAAAGAACAACCTCAGTTGATTTAAACCAGAATGTCTAGTCCTATATTTTAGGTTTTAGGTTAGACGCGTGGATCTATCCCGCTCAAATTCAAGAAGTAATCAGATAATCATTAGGCAATAACGGTATAAGACATAGAAATGAAGATTGCAATAACGAAACCTTTTTAGAAGATGAGAGCTCTTATTTCAACTGCCTGTCAATCCCCTGCCAAATCTGGATAATTGAAAAAAGTATGGTTTTAACTTACTTCATATATGTAGGTATTGTTGTTCTTAAAATGCCCTCGAATAGTTTTTAGTGAAAACTGCTGAGGTTGGAGTACTTGACTGGACCAGAGACCAGTGACATATGCAGATCTGGTTGTCTTGTGAAATCGCCCCAGGTTCCGCAAAACTTGAGACAGAAATATGGTTTATATTATGGGTGTTTAGGTGGGTGCTTCTGCAGCTGTAAGACTGGAAAGCAAGATGTCACCTGAAATACTTGCTCTTAGTAAGTTTCATCTCGCCGCCATGGCTGGTGTTCCGACTGTATGATATCCATTAGGCACACATGCGGTGAGGTTAGATATCTTGCCGGATGCAAATATGCCAAATTTCATGGACGGCGAAGTGGAATCACCCAGACCCTTTCTTCTCAACTGAGGTTGAAACATTCAACGAACTTGGCGAAGTTGCGATGGTTAATATTAACACATTTGAAACATGGTTTGGTTGCACTTTGATTTTTGCCAATATCATCTATCGATCCTTCAGCCATATACTACTATCAACAATATATCCCTTAAAATACTAAGCTTTAGTAATCGGACTTTATGATTACGGAATTCGCTGGTAACCCATACAATACAGAAGAAAGAATTTGTTCAACGATTCAAACTTATATTTTCAGATTAGAAGATGTTCACTTCCATTGAACTTCTAACATTGACCTAAAACTCTGTCACAATCCAAAATATCCTAAAACATGGTAGCAGAACAAGAGCTATTTTCCTTCTGGTTTCAACCTTTTACTTCTTATAAATAATACCTTCCGAAAAGGTTAGGTACTTGGTGTTCAAAAAAGAAATCTTCTTAAGTCTAAAATACTTAAGCAGTATTTTCCTTCAGCTTATCATACAGGCTTTGCCTTACGATACATTTTATGTATCTTACGGAAGGCTATAAGTAATGTTCACTAAAATACTATGACAGATATCCTTATTATACAATTATCGGCCAAATGCATGACAAACGCCCCCTTGGGCAATGGCTAAGAATGGAGAGAAAAGTAACCGTGTGCCAAGTTTTTAGTTTGGAGAGGGCTGTTGACAAATAAAGGACATCGGCCACACCTGTTTACCAAGTGGTAGCTAGTTATGCATACTTATAAGCGCTTGACATTGCATGCGTTTAATGCCTTCCTTGATTTGCTTGTAAAGCTTGTAAACTAAAATGTATTGCCATGAAATTATGAATTATTGCTAAGCTAACAGACTAAACAAACAAATCGTCAACATGGTATGCATACCGCCTCACATTTTTTATACGAATCCTACGGGTAGGCAATGTATAATCATAGCCATAAAAATGTCTAAAAAGGACATAAACTTCGTGGCAAGAAACAAGTTTTGTAGTTTGAACTAAATTGGAGGAAATCAAATAAAATCAAGCTTAGAGAAATTATATTGTTGTATTATGAAATGGAAACGAAGTAAAATAATACATACAATGTTGCTTTGGGAAATTCGTCGCCTTCGATTTCATTTTGTGGCAAACTTGAAACTCGAATAATCTTTAGAGTAGAGAGATTTTTTAGCTTATAGAAACAGTTCGTATTACTTCAACAATGTGTAGAATGCCCTAACGTTTTTTTAGAGTCTTTCGATTTGATTTCAAGAATTATCCCATAAGGTCCTTGTTTTTCTTAACCCTTCTTTTCTTAACTTTTTCGTAGTAATCATTACAAATTTAAACCCGATGGTGAAATTTGAGGTTCTCCGGCCTTTTTAACAGGCCACATTATGCCTGGAAGGTGTTACAGTGGAGCTACAAAAATTATAACTCCCAAAGAATCCTTAATCCCTTGTAACGAATTTATATGAACGTTAAGTGAATATTGTACTAATAGCGATCTCTTTTAAAAAATTAAAATTAAATAAATTGTCATTAAGAATTTGAGAAAATTTAGGTGCTTCATAGAGCAAAGTCACGAGGACATTTCATCCGAAAAATAAATATTTTTTTATTTAATTTTATTTTATTTTATTAAAGCTTACATAATAAACAAATTATTAAATAAACTAAAGTACGCAGCGCTAGCATCATAGGCTTTTGGCTGAGAAAAAAAAAAATATATATATAATTAGCTTATGTATGGAATCTGGACTGAAATATAAAAACTAAAGAAAACAGAGCACGAGAATTTTCGTTACCTTACAAATAACTCGGATATGTCCAACCTTAGACACTTAAAAAAAATGGTTCACAAATCTTACTCTATCAACCCTGCAATATTATCCAGTCTTTCAGAAATGCCTGGTTCTCAAGTAAATACTCCATGCGAGATTCATATCTGAGTCAAAAATGGTAACTTTACCATGGTAACGTTGAGGGAGTTGTAATTTTTTAGATAAGTTATGGTAGAGAGACAAAATTCAGCATTTTTGAAGCAAGTTAACTCCTCTTCATAAAATTTACTTTAACCCTAAATTATATGTAATTATATACCGTGTAGTTATATCTTTCTCCTACAAATTGACAAACAATTAAATATATAAGAAAGGTATTAATGAAAGCCTCAAAGATATGGATGGATGATTTAACTATACTCAACTTTATCAAATTAACTGTTATCCATAGACCTCTTGAGAAAATGTATGTGGAGGAGTTATAATCTATATTGAGACGATAATTAAGATACCACTTACGCTTAAGATCCACTTACAACTAGTCGAAAACTCTAGTGATCCCTCAAAGTTGACACTGCATTGTCCCTTATATAGAGAAATCCGTTTCGAGGCTTCCTACTATTTTAAAAAAGAAACTTCAAATTTATTGGGGAATAATTTTTGTTATTATCTTTCAATTGTTGGCCGCTACGTCTCAGATGGTTCATCTGTTGAGTCCATCGCTTGACAACTGGCGAATAACACTTGTGATGTTTGCTCCAAGGCCTGAATCGAATCGGGATGGGATTGTACGCATAGACTTTAGACTTTACATATCTCTGCAGAAAAAAGTCAAACGGTGTGATATCACACGATCTTGTTGGCCAATCAACCGGCCCAAAACATGAAATTATCAGCTCTCCAAAGTGCTCTCTCAGTAAATTCATTGCCGAGATCAAGAGCTTCAATTTCAGGCATCAAATAGACGGTTTTCATTTCGCGATATCGGTCGGTTGCGCTTATTTACATACCCATTGAGCCCGAAATTAGTCTCACCGCTGAACAAAATTTGGCTCGAGAACGTCTATCTTTTTAAAACTTTTCAAGAATCCATACAGAGAAACGTCGCTTGGGAAGGTCGAGTGGCTTCAGTTCTGCACAAGCTCTATTTTATAGAGCTCCATGAAAATCAACCATCAAGGATTGATATAGTAAATTTAGACATGGAAATGATGAGCACCGAAGACGGTGAACGCATTAGATGCCCAAAAGTAATAGTTATTGGCGAAAATCTCTAAAGAGTCTACAAAATAATTTGGATGACCGTAAAGTGAAGTTTCTCGAGATATAAGGTACTCTAAAGATATCATCTGATATGTATAGCTTATCATTCACGAGTATTTGGGTATGAAAAAGCTCTGCGGGTGCTGCGTGAACTTACTTTTGACCAAAAACAATGACGAGTTGATGATTCCTAGCTGCGTTTGGAGATGTTCAAGTATAATAAACTCGAATTGAACATGGCTTCATCATTTCATTCTGATCCAATGGACAGTCAACCGAGGACTGCACACTTTGTACCAGCAACAAAACGTGTAAACACGCAACTGTCGTCTGGCAAGGTTACGGCGACTGTATTTTGGGATGAGTAAGAAATAATATTATTGACTGCCTTACAAATGGAAGAATCATCAACAGTGACGATTGCATAGCGTTATCGGACCTTTTAGAAAGAAGAAGTCGCCGAAACAAGGCCATATTTGAAGAAAACGGAAGCGCTGTTTCGGCAAGGCAATGCAGAGTGTCAGAAGTCAGTTAAAACGATGACAAAAATCCATGATTTATGCTTCCGCATCCACCGTATTCTCCAGATGTGACCTCCAGCAACTATTTCCTGTTCTCAAACTTCAAAAGTATGTTCGATGGGAAGAAATTTTCGTTGAATGAAGAGGTAATCGTAAAACTGAGGCATATTTTGAGGCAAAAGACAAATCCTATTACAAAAGTGGTATCGAAAATCTGAATCAGTGCATTACGCATGAGCAATGAATTTTGCAAAAAAAAAAAATGTATTTTACTATGGTATGCTGGGAACAGTGCTTCTGAAGCAACTTTTTTAATAATGAAGGATATGAAAGATTCGATGCAACCGTAACTTCGGTCTTTTCTTCTTCTGCGTACCCTAAACACCTAAAAGATTGCAACATAATTTTATTACGCTTGTTATATAATTATTTCAACAGCACTTACACCTAACCACCTGGTTCACTCACTCCGAGTTGTCGCGTAACCCATATGCACACACTCACCCACACACACACATCACACGCGTGCTAATGTACGTACAAAACGTGTTGTTCAAATATTTGTTGACATTTCTGGCCAGCGGAATTACTATAATTAGTTGATTTCGAAAAATGCAGGTTGTTTCACTTTTCGCCTCTGCTTTGTTGTTGTTGCTTGTACATTTTGTCGCGCCAGTGTTGGCCTTCGTGTTAGCTCATCATGTCCTGTTTGCACCCATTCAAGCGACAGCCCAATAATTAGAGCATATGTACAAATGTATGTTTGTTTTATATGTATATGTATGTGAGAGTGGTTTTCTATGGGTTTGTGTGTATGTTTGTTATTTGTGCCTGCAAATATTGTATTTGTGCGTTAACCAGCTCATTTGCGTTAAACTCCTATGTTGTTCGCGTTATCCGTCACTCTTCGTTTGGCTTCCTTTCTCTCTTAGTGGGAGTGTAAACGCGAATTAATCAGTTTGAAATAAATATTTGTGCAAACATACATATGACATACTTTTTCCATAATATATATATTTTTTTTTTTGGTTGCACACTGGAACCTTGCAGGTATAACAGTGTGTTTGTATGCATGTAAGTCTGATTGACGTGACATTGTTGATGATGAAATACCATGTTTATTTTGGTGGAGTTAATTGAATGACATTTGGGCGGTATTTTGTAATGGATACCTAATGCGTTGAACGATAATTTCAGTTTGGGTGTATGTGGGCAGCAAGTATTTACGACGGCACTTAGTTAGGGTGTGTGAAAACAGCGCTGTAAAATATATTAAATAATTAAAGTGAAGACTTTTGATGAATGGGAATGAGCAATTGGTTGATAATCTTAAAAAAAAAATTAAATTATAAAAGCTTTCTATAGTTAAAATTAACATTTTTGTGACGTTGCGAGACAAATTCGAATTTGCGATAAATACGAGTTTAGGCAACTTCAAGTTTAAAATAAGTTTTTTCTTATTTACGAGGATAATATACTAAAATAACCTTAAATACCTAAATAGTAAATAAACTCGAGTTTATGATAAATACGAGTTTATGCAACTTTGTGTATAAGAATAGGTTTTTCTTATTTACGGTGATAATATACTAACTTAACCTGAAACACCAAAATTTTCAATAATCTCGAGTTTATAATTAACACGAGTTTAAGTTACTATAGTTTTCTATTTACGGTGATAATATACTAACTTAACCTTAAACACCAAAATAGTCATTAAACTCGAGTTTATGATTAATACGAGTTTAGGCAACTTCGAGTTCAACATCGAATATTTGTCTTACCTACGATAATAATATAACCTTAAACACCAAAATAGTCAATAAACTCGAGTTTATGAAAAACACGAGTTTATGCAACTTTTGTAACAGAAAAGATAGTATATAACAAATTGTGCGAGCAAAATATTTGCAATGAGACAAAAATATTCCACAGTGCGGCCAAATTTTTCCGTAGTGCCATTAAATTTTGCACCACGACGACGTTTAATTTTCTTATAATCGCGAATTAATATTAATATTATAATATTAAAGCGAATTTGCTAAACTGTTTGATTTTTTAATATTATGTGAGTACTTTTAACCTTTAACAACGAAGTGATCGATAAACACGAGTTTATGAGAAACAAAAGTTTAAATAGACTATGTTAGTTTAGGTTAATCTTGTAGCCGCGCAGACTCCAGCTTGGTCCTTGCGATACCAGCGGGAGTTTAGTTGCTCAATCCGAGAGGAGTAGTTAACGCTTAGGATGCGAGAGAGACCTACAAGCATATAATACCTTGCTAGCATTCCTCACTGTTTCTTCCACAGCAGTTTGCTGTCCAAAATTACCGCAAGGTACTTGGTGCGGTCCTTGAGAGAGAGTTGAGCCCCATTATCGTAAAGAACTTCCATGGAAGAATTTTGTGCTTTCCCCATTGCTATGTACAATTCTGGACTGCAATGAGAGTGGTGGTCATAATACTGCTAATGGTCTGTAGACACCTAAAGATGGCAATGACGTTCGCATATGCCACTATCTTAGGGGCCTTGCCTTCCAAATTCCTTTGCAGCTTATTCTCCATAGAAGCGGTGATAGCATTCCACCTTGAGAAGCACCTCTACAGACTTCCATGACCATTTTAGCGTCCTTCTATTCAACTTTGATCTGACTAGAGATCAAAAGTCTTCTGACGCAGCATTGTATAGCAGGATCAACACCTATTGGCTAAATACAGTTCAGATAGCTTCCGTAGATACGTTGCTGAACGATACTAAATGCCAGTGTATAGAACACAGTATCTGCGCAAAGAATCATACATTTTCCGCAATACCCTTCTATCGATAACTTTTAAGCCCGACTCATTAGATAATATCATTGTCCATGCCTCCGCGCCAATATAATGAGAGCCTTGAGTTGAGAGTTTGCCTTTTGTTCGTCAAAAGAAGACTTTGCCTTTCAATTGCCTTCTCAATTCAAAGTAGCATCTACGTTTGATTTTAAGACAGATATTATTTCTAAGTGTTAATACTGTTTCCATGATGCATGAAATTATCCATGACTTCAAAGTTATGACTGCCAACAGGGACGTGGCTGCCTGGTCGCGAATGCGATGGCTATTTGTTTGATGACAGGAGATATTTCGTATTATCCTCGTTCAAAACCAGACCTATACTCTTCAGTTTCTGGCAATGTTATCAATATTATCGGCGTACGCCAATAACTGTACAGTCTTAGAGAATATTGTACCTATTTTCTCCAACAATATATTGAAGAAGTCAAACGATAGGGAATCTCCTTGTCTGAAACCTCGCTTGGCATCGACGAAAAGTTTGTGTGTGTCGATTTTCCTTTCACGAGTCTTTTCCAATAGTTAGCGTTCGGTGAAAGTCTGACTGATAGTAGATTTTCTAAGTCCAATTCGTTTGTTGACGATGGTCTTCCGCTTTCACACACTAAGCTCGATAAGATATTATATGCGATATTAAGGAGACTTGTCCACTGTAATTGTGGATTGAGCAGAATACACTTACTTAATTTCCAATCATGGGGCGTGCTTTTATTCTACTATGTCTTGCGAAGAAGTTGATGCATACATCTTGTCAGTTCTTCCCGACGTATTGGAATAGCTCGGCCGGTAATGCCTCGATTATAGGTCAGTCGCTTCAAAATTGAAAAAAGAAACAGTAAAAAAAAAATAATAAGAACGTGATTAAACATTCAGAAAAATAATATCTCCGCCTTCTTTTCGTATGATACTTTTATTAATGAACTAAATTCTCTTGATCACTTTCACTTTTCCCAATTCAATTAGCTTGTTAAATATCTTATGGCTTTTGGAAATATGTTGATGGAGTATGTCTTCAGCGTATACCACCTCTGTTCGAATGTACCTTTGCGTCTCTTACTAATTTATTGTCGTAAATCACGTAAATATCATAAATTAGCAAGCAACCAGCTAGTACATTGACCAAACGAATGCCGGACGACAGTTTCGCTTCCGCCGCCCTCAACTTGCTACGATTTTTCCACCACACAGCCGAAATGCGAAATGAGTCTTTGTCGCTGGTTGTGAACCTGTTTATTAGCTGCCTAATATACAATAATATTCATTGATGTCTGAGGGTAGGAAATTATTTCCATCCTTGGGGAATACTTAAGCCAAAGTAGTTAAGACTCTCGAGTGTAGCCGAGTTGCGGCGACTCCACTCGCCTATTTCGCGTCACATTCAATTCACCTAAAACGCCAAACAAATGTGACCTATGCGCCGGTACACCAGCAGCAGCCTCGGTGGCGGCCTTTGTCTCGGTAGCAGTTGTGACTGTGCGAATTCGCTTTGAGCAGCATTGAATTACAATGCACGTCTCGGCTTTCAAGCGAAAATCTGCTGCCACTTCGTTATATTCATTTACTATAACAAAACCGCGATACAAATTCATAGCACTTAAAGGCTGATTGCTGGTGCAGGAGCTCCAGCCTAAATTTATAACAGGGTAGTTTGTGTTTGACGGTATGTCGCGCTACATTGAGATAAATCACATTTGTGGACTGTAACAATCAGTTCAGTTTTTGTAAGTAATAATTTTTACTACATTTTGATTTTTATTAACGGTAAGTGATTGGTGTTGGGTTCGGCGTGGCGGTGGAAATATGAAACATGTAGCACAATGAGCTTAACTTGAGTGGCTTAAGGCAGGAACCACTTACATATGCATGTGGAAAGCACATTTGGTTATGCCGCAGCAAATAGTCAAAATCCAATTATGACTGATTTGTAAATTGAGCGCGAAGTTTTATTGAAAAGTTTTCATTTTCGAATGATATGCGTCAAGTACGTGAGGGAGAAAACAGTAAGAGATCAAACCGTAGATTCGTGTTACTATACTATTGTCATGGCCTTAAATTTGTGGTAGGCAGTTGAATAGATATTCTTTATATGCAGTTTTTCCGTCGCCATGTGGCTTGAGATCTGAGAAAGTTCCGAAGATAATCGGCGAAAACGATTAACTCCAGTTGGCTTGAGATCTGGTAAAACAACTAAGAAACTGGGATCGTAATTATTTTTTAAATAAATTATTGTTAATTGATAAATGGATATAGGCTATAACTAAAGGTCTAATAAGAGTTATAGCCTATATCCATTTATCATACTCTATAGTTATCATGGTACCCAAAATAAGTTATTATTTTGCTTCGTTGGATTTGCAGAGAGATCTTTAAAATAGATAAGCTAAATCAGTTGATATTTTATGAGTTTCGATTAGATCACATTGGATAGAGATTAGAATTAGATTAGAATACAAGGTTTCACCGGAGAGTAAAAGGATGTTCTCCGAAATAGCCTCAAGAGCAGAGGTGCATGTTGCTTGGATCACCTCGTTCGTCTCAAAAGAAGAAGAAAGTCTCGGAAGATTGCTTCTTTGTATCGGGATCATACTCAACGATCCGTGACTCGTCACCTGTGATTACGTAATTAAAAAATTTGGGGTAACTTTCACCCATGTACAAATTTTCTTGGCACACTTTCACTCGCCGTAATTTCTGGTCATAAATAAGCACTTTTGGGAGCATGTTCAAATGTCAGTATTTGTCGAAGTCGCAGGTCTTCTTGCACTGTCCTCATCACCGACCTCTTCCCGGCCGATGGTAGAATTAAGCGTATAGCCATATGGGAACAGGTCATAGTGGATGATTCTCTTCAAATCTCACTTGCCCACTGTTTTGGACGCTTCAGCGCCCTTCGATCACTACCATTTTCACTTGATGTTGTCATATGTGATCCATTTTTCATCGCCAGTCACCATACGCTTCAAGAACGGGTCGCGCTCGTTCCCTTTCAGCAGCATATCGAAGTCCAGAAGGTTTTTTTGCTTCAAATCATTTGGCATCCAAATATCAAGCATTTTTATGTATCCAAACCTCTGCAGATGGTTTAAAATGGTTTGGTGACTAATTCCCATCTTCTGGGCGATGTCACGAGATGCCACATGGTTTAGAATAGATCGAATTTCGGCATTAGTGAACTCCGTGTCTACACGTCTATAACTGTTGTTCGCAATATTGAAAACTAATAACGCGTCGTTTTGTAGGTTATGTCAAGACCTTTCAAAAATGTATAGTATTGCCAGATACAAGCTCTGTGACGCTTTATACATAGCCGCGAAATTTAAAAGACAAAAAGGCGGAAGGTAGATGTTAAGTTTAAATACTACATAAGAATTCGATACCTCATTTTCGATTTACTTATATGTATATGTAAATTTTAAAATCTTCAAAAGTTTTAAATATGTATTCGTATATCTAATATCGATAACTCATCAGCCCTTTATGGGACAAATTTTTCATCTGAAAAATTTTCGAACGCTTGGGCAAACATGGTTCTTCAGCTAACTAAGCATCCATAGAAAAAATCAACCGTTCACAAATTTCCCATTTCAATCATAAATTAATAGAACGAAAGGAAAACTTCGCAATCTAATTCAAGAATTATCTCCTTGGCCATTGCTGCCTTGTATGCTCAATTATTTGTAGAACAGGGCACTTTGTCTCCTGTAAATAAATAAATGAGTACTTTGTATCGGTAAAATTGAAGAATCTTCCTGCCCCACAGACCCTTTGAAAGCGGTTTCATTGTTCAATAATAAACGTATAACGACTTAGTATCTTTCCAACAAGCTTCTGGCTCCTATATACGACTATTCCACTCACGTCGTTTCTTATACAAGACGAGATATTAGAACAGATGATTGCTTCCCGTGCACCTTCTTCAATATAATGCTTAAAAAAAGCAAACAGTGATACATTTTATGACTAAAGAATTAATATTAAGCCCACTGCCACGCCCACAAAATGGCGAAAACCGAAAACTTATAAAGTGTCATAACTAAGCCATAAATGAAGATATTAAAATGAAATTTGGCACAAAGGATCGCATTAGGGAGGGGCATATTTGGACGTACTTTTTTTGAAAAAGTGGACGTGGCCCCGCCCCTACTAAGTGTTTTGTACATATCTCGGAAACTACTATAGCTATGTCAACCAAGCTCTACAGAGTTGTTTCCTTCAAGAATTTCCATATACAGTTCAAAATTGAAGAAATCGGATAATAACCACGCACACCTCCCATACAAAGGTTGTGTTCAAAATCACCAAAAGTGCGTTAACTGACTAAAAAAAACGTAGGAAACACTAAATTTTACGGAAGAAATGACAAAAGGAAGCTGCACCCAGGCGTTTGAAAATGGGCGTGGCGTCCTCCACTATTGGACTAAAATTCATATCTCAGGAACTACTCGACCGATTTCAATGAAATTCGGTATATAATATTTTCTTAACACCTGATGACATGTACGAAATGTGGGTGAAATCGGTTCGCAACCACGCCTTCTTCCAATATAACGCTATTTTGAGTTCCATCTGATGCCTTCTCTGTATAATATATACATTATAACCCAATGATGATAGCGGAATAATACTTTACACAAATACGGTATTTGAGCTGAGGTATCCCTTGTGGAAACATTGTCGTGATCGAACTATAACTTTTCGCGGTCCCTGTGCCTAACCTAAACTAACCCAATTTTTCACCAAAAATATCGGTAAATTTTTCAGATATTTTCATGTAATTCAGAGGTCATAATTTTTATAATCTCGCAATAAAGTTGCTAATAACGGTATATATCGTCAGATATATGGTTACATATACCAAACTGATCAGAGTGACGAGTAGAGTTGAAATCCGAATATCTGTCTATCCGTCCGCGCAAGCTGTAACTTGAGTAAAAATTGAGATATATTGATGAAACTTGTAATGCGAGAGTATAAAATGTTCGGTGACACCCGAGCTTAACCCTTCCATACTTGTTATAAAGTAATATCGAATCACTCCAATAGCTTAAAAATTAATATGAAGAACCACCAGTAAATTATAAATTTAAAAGCTGGTGTATGAAAACCGTTCTTAGAAGCCAAGAATCTGAGATTCCCACACTGCTTCAAATTGAGTACGAAGAACCACCATCCTTAGAAGCTTAGCATGTTTGACTCAGCTGCAAGAAAACGTCAATAAAGTATCCTCAAATACTTGACGAACTTGAGAGAATATGAAAGTCATACAGAACATTTGCTCATCCACTGACTTCCTCACTTAAATCAAGTCATAAAATCTTTATCTTCAGGGAGGGTGTGTCTGTAGTTTACAAAAACACTTCACTTTTTCATATAACAATAATGCCCCACCACCTTACCCCGACAATTGTGGGAAACGGATTTAATATTTTTCTTTTATCCAAAAATTCATAATAAGTGGTAAATATTTTCATTTCGAAAACTGCTTTGTGGTGCTAAGTAAACCCTTTTTTTTTTTGTTGATTATGTGGCAAATGCTGAGAAGCAACAAAGCCAAACACATGAAGTGCAACAACAAACACCGCAAAAAGTACAACTATAGCGGACAATAACAATACTCGACAAAATACTCATAATAAAAATAACAATAAAGCGGGAATAGGAAGAGCAAATACACGGTAATTGCCGAAGGTTGCACAGAATCAAGCGAAGTTTACCGCCCGGCCCGTCATTTACGACTTATGACACCAAAGCGTTTAATGTGCTGCGCTTGTAGCTCGAGTTTCTGACGTCCTACGTCTGACGAATACGATTTGAATGAAGGCGAACGTTTGCCAGCCGTCGAGGGGTGAGCGCAACGATGGAACGAACGATAAGGGCAATGAGGATTGTGAACTGAGGATTGAGAAGCGAGGATTGTGCGTGAATTTCAATTGTCGCCGCGGCAGCATGCATATTCGTACCAAATTACTCCAGTGGGAATGTAGCGGCTGCTCGCAATACGCACGAGCTTCATAACCGTGTGTGACTGAGCAACGGCAGCGCCACTCCGACAAGGGTGGCAAAGCAACAAGACACACTGACGATGATTGCACTTGATGCTGCCGTGCGGATTATGCTGGTGCACAACGCCGTGCTATCGAGATGAGCGCGTAAAGGCCGCCGGTCGTGGTGGTGTACTGCTGTTTTGATGGCTGTCGCTCCTGTTGCTGTTGCTGTGTGGCTACCCGCCATTGCAATTGAGACATTTTGCCAAGCAATTTGTGTGGCCATGGCTTTGTATTGGCTTGAATTGATGCATATTGGGCGCATTGGCTGTTGCGCCGTTAACGTGCTGGGCGCGTTCATTGATTAGTCGATTGCCTTTTTACAGCCGCGTCACATTTGAGCGGCGCGAGGCAAGTGTGGTTGTGTGTGGCGTGATTATGCGTTTGAAGGGCAGGCAGGTGGTGGTGTAAGTAGACAAGAGGAAGGTCATGTTTTTGCAGGGGGTGGTGTGACGGCCTGCTGTGCCAACGGAAATTATTATTGCGGTTCACAATATTTGTCTTCGCAGCGTTAGTGTTGAAGGAATAGTGATTTCAAGCTGGCTGGATGTAACCGTGGATAGTTACGGTTACATATAAGCGAAGTTTTCAGTTTTTCTTTGTTTGGAAAGCTCTGTTTGTACAACTATCAGGTCTTGAAGTTGGATATGGATAATTCCGGGAGATCTTAGGTGGCTTCAATCCCCAGGAATGTTAAGAGTTTGGCTTGAATGGGTTTGACAAAACAAGGTTCTTGGACCTAAAAATATAAAAATATGTAATTTCAGGCTTCAGATCCAGGCATCTTAAGAGTTCGGCTTAAATAAATTCGACAAAAATATATTATTTTACCTAAGCATGTAAAAGTATTTAATTTCAGACTTCAGATTAAGACTTAAGCCTATTATATTTTAATATAGGGAATTTTTAACGGCGGTTTTCGACATAATCCGAAAAGAATGTTCATATGGACTCGAACTTTACAAAGTGAACTTTTTGCTGAATACCCTCTTGCATTCTGAAACCAAAAGCCACCCCCAAGCTCTTCCCAAGATCCAACTAAGCTTAAGATCTGGTAAAACTCGGAAGATTATCGACTAAAAAGTTAAGAAAGTAGGATCCTATTTTAATATTCAGTTTTTGTAATTGCTCCTGTTATCCAGAATATTTTTCTTCGTTAATCTGAAGTGCTGAAACTGAAGATTTGACAAGTAGCTTAGTAGCAGTTATGGTTTTTTATATCCTCTTTGTCTAGCTTTCAGTAAGACACTTCAGATAATATTATAATTATTCTTAATCGTAATCGAGAAAAAACTCAAAATTTTATGCTTTCGTTATTAGAAAACTTAAGTTCGGACTACAGTTGTTTTTACAAGATCTTCTTCAAGCTTAAAAGGGCGGCTTCGCCTCTTTCTTTGTTCCGTTCGGCTCTGTAGCGAGATTTGAGACTAAGATAAATAAGTCAAATAATATAGCATTAGTTCCAATGAGATTTCATTACATTAAATTAACTATGTCAGAATAGATTCAATTAGATTTTGTAGAGTAAGAAATAAATTGGATAGGCTAAAACTAGTTGATCCAGTTCCAAGCAAAATAACTGGCAAAGAACTGATTTCGCTCGTGGTTCGTTCGTTCGTCTCCTCAATGCTGCTGTGTGTTCTGCAACGATAATTGACACAAAGAAAATCAAGATCACAAAATAATATATTCTGTTACATTGGATCAAATTAAATTGAATTCTTCAGAAAAGAGGACAATTCTTTGGTAATCGAAACGGTTTTAGCGAACGACGAAAAAGAAAACGTGAAATAAGAAAAAGGGTTAACTTCGGCTGCACCGAGGCTAATATAACCTTCACATGCGCATTTATTTTAGTAACGATGTGTTCAGTTTATATGGCAGCTATATGCTATAGTTAACCCATCTGAACAATTTCTTCGGAGATTACATTGTTGCCTTATAAAATAACCTGTGCCAACTTTTGTGAAGGTACATTGTCAAATGTGAAAGCTTTTCATATAAGAACTTGATTCCGATCGTCCAGGTTGTATGACAGCTATGACAGGTTCGATATCGGCAGTTCCGACAAATGAGCTGCTTCTTGAAGAGAAAATGACCTTTGCAAAATTTCAAAACGATATCTTAAAAACTGAGGGACTAGTTCGTATATATACAGACAGACGGACGGACGAACGGACAGACAGACATGACTAAATCGACACAACTCGACATAGTGATCATTTATATACATATGTATAGACTTTATAGGGTCTCCGACGCTTCCTTCTGGGTATTACAAACATAGTGACAAACTTAATATACCCTGTTTAGGGTATAAAAATCAAGATGATGCTCATCGTCTTCTTTGATAGTGGTGTGATTAAGCATGAATTCATTATAAAGGACTAAACAGTCAATAAGGCGTGATAGTGATTGACTTTTTGGCTAAACAGTAAATAAGAGCCATCGCTCAGCCGCCATATTTATCACATTTTGCTCCCGTCGATTGTTTTCTGTTAAAGAAGCTAAAGAAGCTTTCTTCAGGGAATACGCCATGAGTCCAGTAGTCATTCGCTGATAGCACGAAAGAACATTCCAGCAGAGGCATATAAAATGTATATGAAAGATTTGATTAAACGTTTGTATCCTTTTATTGGCTCAAAAACAGTTTATTTAAAATATGGAAAAACATTTTTTTGTTTGTTCGAATCAAAATTTTTTCTGATTTGCTTCGGGGAACGTGTTTTTGGAAAATACGCCAAGAATTTGTCAAGATAGTTGAAGCCGATATACTTGACTCATCGATTATCCAGCTTTTTTAATCACAAGAGAACGTCACAAAAATGCATTTCAAGGAGGCCTTCAGAACACTCAGAGACTTTGAGCAGTTATAATGTTCTTATTTGATTAAAATTTTTGCTAGACAAGTCTGAGCTAAAAAGTCTGGAAAGACTCGATTAGATGGTTCTCAAAGAATAATACCACATATGAACCAGTTACGGTCTTCTATACATATATATGTAGATATAAATTTTGAAATCTTCGGAAGTCTCAGAATACACGCATATATCAAAAAACCAACAAACCCGATTACTCTCTATGTAACCAATAGCTTTCCAAATCACCACCACCCGCCAAGACCATCCTCACTAACATGACTCCCTCGGGGTTGAATTTAATTTTCGTAATGATGAGATTCCGCCTCGCATAGAGCGTAACATTGTAACCGTCGTTGTTGTTGTTTTTATAAAATTATGCCCTTTTTGTTATTTATTAGCCTGCTGTTTGCACCGGTTTCAAGTGGCCGTGTGCGAAAACACTCCACTTGCAACGCCAGCCAAACACTTCACCCCCTCGAACCGCGTGCAGGCGGTTGAGACGACCACTTGAAATTGTCAGCAGGTGCTTTGCAACAATACAGCTTCTTTTACTTACAATAACAACAACCAACTGTTCCATTCAACACATTCGGTGGACAAGTAGGAAAATGACAAAATCAACGTTTATGCAACATTAAAAGCACAACAAAAAGTAGCAATTTAATTCAATTGCATTTGGTTGGGCTGCGTATTCGACATTCGGAAAGGGATTGGGAGTGAGCATAGTTGTTGGAATTGGAATTGATTGTTTTATCTTGTCTGTTGAAAGCCGTTAACTGTGCGCCGCCGAGCGCAATTAACTGTGTGTGGCAAGTTGACAACGGACGGCGACGATGACGAGGGCGCTGGTGATGCTGGGCGTTGATGGTCATTAATTGTTGTGCGGGGTCATCGGTTAGATAATGTGTATACATTGTTTTTGCATTTAGTGCGCGCAATAAAAACGCAATTATCGAGGTACTAAAATGAATGCGAGTTGTGCCTGTGGTGATTTTATTTCTTAATCTTATTTTATAAAGTTGAAAATTGGGATTTTTCCGATTTTGATAACTTTGTCAGCTAATACTTCAGCCTTGATCCTTGGCGTAGGCCAGCGACAAAGTTTAATAAAAATCCTCAAAACAGGGCTTCTTTAAGCCGTTTGGCATATTAGCCAACGCTTAATCCAATTTTCCAATCACTTGTTTTAAACCTCACCTGGAATAGCTTTCAGTATATTCAGTGAATTTTGGTTTTTTCGTATTTGGCTCATTTAAAGCGCAATTCGCTGGAAAGTTGGACAGTTTCGACGTCGTATTTAGAAATCCAGACCACGTCATTGTCAAAGTTTCTGCAAAAGATTCAGGTGTTTAGGCATGACTCGGATTTTGATAACTTTGTCATGAAGTACGTACAAACTTTTGAGTCAGACCATTAATATAGTTATAGACCCCATAACTATATTAATGTGGTTTTCCAAGAAATGGCGTAACTTTATTATTATTCCGTTGATCCATGTCCATTATACCTTTTATACTCATAACGTTATGTTGAACTTTGTGCCTGATAAGGTATTTTTGCGGGGAGATCTTCTTCATTACTTTAATATATTGTAAACCTCACCGAAAACTATCGTCTACTTCCGGTGAATATGCTCCAGCGAACAGTCAAGTTGTTTGGGTGGGTTTGAAAGCAGCCGGCAGGGGCTAAATCATGTTACCATTCGATAGAATATTCTTTGACATTTATGTTTTGGAAGGCTCCTTCGAAAATTTCGACTTGTAGCTAACAAATGACACTTGTTAATATATGTCCAAGGCCTGAATCGTAACGGTATTATCCACATAGACTTTAGATTTTATATATCGCTACAGGAAAAAGTCTAACAGTGTGATATCAACGATCTTGATGGCCAATCGACCAGCCCAAAACATGTAATTATCTGCTCACCGAAGTGTTCTCTCAATAAATCCATTGATTGATGCGATTTGTGGGAAGTGGAGCAGCCTTGTCGCCGTGATCAAGAACTTCAATTTCTGTCGTCAAATAGTCGGTTATAATAGTGACTTAATAGTCGCCGGCATCATTTTTGAAAAACTAGGGACAGATGACTCTACCGGCCCACATATCACAAAAATCGTTGTGTTTTCTGAATGAAAAGGGCCTCATCCCAGAACAACATATAGCTCGAAAACGTCGGATCTTCTATGAACCTTTTAAGAGTCCGTAGAACACAGCTTCAGTTCTTGCACAAGCTGTATTTTGTACGCTTTCAATTTAAGATCCCTACGTAAAATGCGCCAAGTCGTGTCATACTTCAGTCCGACTTGCTGCGAACGGCGCCGAATCCACTCGCCACGGTCTTCGTGTACACTCTCAGCTACGGCTGCTATATTTTCTTTACTGAAAGCTGGACGTGATCTATTCGGTTAAATATTATCCAATAATGAATACTGGGTCTCAAGGTGGGTGGTAGATTTGAGAAAAGTATGCTCAGTGCGCCTATTAATTTGACTAAAAACTACCTCTACTTAGATTGTATGTATAAAACAGATTTGCCCACTTTACGTTACCATTTTTGTAGTATGATCGATCTTTCCTTTCAAAATATGCCCAGCAATTTCTTTCCGAAAATCATTCCCATGAAGCCTGAGAAGGAAATCGTCGTAGTGTTGAGACCAGGTTTTTACGGTAACCCAATCCAAGCAATTCTGAGCCTAGGCCTTATTCCTTTAAAAACAAATTTTTTTTTTCTCAAGAGGGGAGGACTTCTCGCATGTTTCATAGAATCTTTAGCGAGATAAATAAAATCGGAAGATATCGTATTAGAAGAGAAGAGCTAGATCAGAGCAAATTAGATCTAATTAAATTGCATTCTTCATTTATGAAGAACGGCTATCAAAGCAAATGATTCTTGAAGTTTTCTCTTGTCTAACTTCCGAGACCATTTGGGATTTTTGGCAAAAAATTTTATTACGGTCTTGCCACTAAGCTCTTCTCTTTTAACTACAATTTAAGTGCCACCAAATCAGACGTAGACAAAGGGCTACACATATACATATATGTACATATTTAAATATATTTTTATGTATATAAAGCACACTTACGACACATTAAATTTTAATCAAAAATATTGCTTTTCAACTTTCCAATTACGCTTATCGTATTATGACATTTCGTAAACGTAAAAATTGATATTTGAATGGAAAGCAACTGTATATGAGAATTTATATATGTATAATTGTGTATGGTTGTGGCACCCTGTGTAAGAATGAATGTAGGTGTGTGATCTAACCGGAGTGCGGTTGAGTTATGCGAAATTCCCTTAAGTGTCCGGTTGACAAACGTTTACCGTTATAAAAGTACAGTAAGCAGATATCACATATCAAAAATCCAAATGGAAAATTGAAATATCCAAACAGCAGCATTACAATGTCATAAATAAATGGATGTCTGAATAAAAGGGTTTGTCCACTATATGATTGTCACATACAAAATGTAGCTAGCAAATATTACAATAAAAATATTGTAGATACAAATATGCTTTGTTGTTATACCCTTAACAGGGTGTATTAAGTTTGGCACGAAGTTTGTTAGATCCAGGAAGCAACGGAGAGCCCTGACGAGCTAAGTTGTGCCCAATTAGAGGTATACGCGAATAGAGGATGAAATTTTGCACATATTCCTATCTTTCCAAGCAGCTTTTCATTTGTTGGAACTCCGATTATTGGACTACTATAGCATATAGCTGTCATGCAAACTGAACGCTCAAAATAAATGTCTTGTATGGAAAACTTTTTTACTTTACAAGATAACTTCCGGAAATTCGATTCACATTATGGTTTTAAAAAACGCTAGAGTCTTTGAAAAAATTGTTTAGATCGGGGTACTATAGCATATAGCTGTCATACAAACTGAACGGTCGAAAAAAAGGTCTTATATGGAAAGCTTCGTTATTTGAGAAGATATCTTCACAAATTTTTGTATAAATAATTATAGAACACAACGAAACTTTCTCCGAACAAATAGCTCTGATCAGATAACTATAGCATATAGCTGTCATACAAATTAACCGATCCAACGAAAGTTTTTGTATGAAAAACTTTTTTATCTGACAAGTTATCTGCACAAAATTTGGTATATATTATTGCTAAAGGCCTAGATATAATTTGCGTTTAAATTGTTTAGATTTGACCACTATAGCGTATAGCTGCCATATAAACTGACCTATAAAAATCAAGTTCTTTTATGAAAAACTTTTTTATTTCATAAGGTATCTTCTTGAAATTTAGCATGTATTATTACCAAAAGTAGCTCTACAATACTCCAACAAATTGTTCAAATCGGAAAAATATAACATACAGCTACCATACAAACTGATCTATCAAAAACAAAATAAATCGCTTTTAATACAATTTAATGCCTTAAAAATGGAACTATGTAGGGTATAATATGCAACGGGGCAGCCGAAGTTCAACCTTTGTTATTGTTTAGATGTTGTTGTATGCGCGTGTAATTCCCACGTCTATCATTTGTTCGGTTTACCTGAAAATATTGCAATGACTTTGACGGTGTGCCATTTTCTAAGCGGTCGCTATATGTATTTTTGTGTATGTATGTGTGTGTTTTCAACTTAAGTGGTTTCAACGAAATTGTATTTTCTTCGTTTATCTGTAATAAGCATATGAAGGTGTATGAAATTGTACGTGTGTATCTGTCATATAAACATGTATATGTATATGTGTATGTCATACAAACATGTGTATGTGTGCATATATGTTTGTATATGTATATGTGTGTGTCAAAACAACTCTAAAACGTCAACCACATTGCAATTTCATCAATAAAGCCATTTACTATGCATATGCATATCGCTCACTACTACCACCACACATGCAAATATATGAATTTCAATGTTTTTGACAAGTTGACTTGTAAGCTGTGCGGTAAAAAAGCTAGCAAACCGTTATTGTACGTGTCCATATCTAGCACTTGGACGACACTCAATTGTAGCGAAAGCTTAAGTGGCGCGACGATTGATTAGAAGTGGGTGGAGTTGTTGGCAAAATCCGTTAGTATTTTTCTCTTTTATACACCTAGCAAACACACATTTATGCACATGTAGCTGTAAATACATGCCACTCTAATTCAGTCACGTTTTCGAAAGGATTATCACAAATGGATTGGTCTGGCGGGCGTTCTACTTACACATGCATATTACATAGTTATGACTACATTTGCACTAACTATTTCTTATCATTTATGAATAGCACACACACACACACAAACACACAGATACATTGTATGCATGTGGTACACGCCCAGCATGGAAACTATACTCATTTGAGTTGGGTAAAAAGTGAACGCAATTTATTTATGGCAAATGGAATTGGTTAAGAAACGTGTTATTTACGACGTTAGTACACAGATAGTGGCTGAATGCTATTGCTTGACAAGCGCTTTCTATTTATTTGACGAAATTGAAAAACTAGCAGACTTTTTGCCACTTTCTTGTGTAAATTTTGAAATTTTTGGTTTTTTGGTTGAAGAAAATATGTTTAATTTGTATACTAAGAAATGATTTATAATTTTAATAATATTAACAAAATGTTTGTTCAATCAAGCTTCCTCGTTGATATAAATCGGTATAATATTCATATATAAATATACATATATATACATATATATTTTTTTTTTTTGGCTTCGTTGACTCTTTTCGGTTGTTTTGATGCTGAAGATGCAGTAGGCTCTTAAAGTTATTGGAACTATCTAAATAAGGCTGTATACAAAATTAAGCTCAGTATTGTACGGCTACTACTGCTACACAACTTCTTCTTCTCCTTTACTGGCGTGGAAACCTCTTATGCGGTTATAGTCGAGTTAATAACAGCGCGCCAGTCTTCTTCTTTTGGTCCAACTCCACCTGGTCTTTCCACGGAGTGGGGGTCTTACTCTGCCTCTGCTTACCCGACGGATACTGCGTCGAATATTGTCAGAACTGGAGTGTATTCATCAATTCGGATGACATGTCGTCCTATATCTCGTACAGCCATCGTTCCATTGACTGTGGTATCTTCTGCAGAATCTTTCTCTCGAAAAACCGTAACACTGACTCAGCAATTGTCTTCCTCCAGAGATGATGAGTGACTTGTAGAGAGGAATATATTTTGCAATTGGGAAAAGCAGAACTAACGGCGCGGTTGTTATGGGTAATGATATCGATGTTATCGGCGTATGCTAGCAGTTGTTTGCTCTTGTAAAACATTATTCTACTCTATTGAGATCTGCAGCTCGAGTTATTTTCTCCAGCAGCCATACGGTAACACGGGGAGCTCTTTCCCGATCCTGGCGGAGCTTTTGGTATTGGTCAACGTCAGTTTACGCAGCCGCATTACATGTGGTTTTGCTGGGATTCCAAATTCAGACATAGCAGCCTAAAGACAGTTCGTTTTCGTGCTATTAAAAGCAGCTTTGAAGAAGTGGCGTGAGTGTGAGGTCTTCACTCATAATGTTATACCATGTTCAGACCGAAAATTTAAAAGATTAGATTACAGTTAAGCATTTCATAACCCAACAGTGTTCTCATTGCCGTTAGAAAGATAAAAAACAGCTGTTATTGTCATTCAAGGATTCATATCGTTTAATATTTATTAAAAGAAAAGATTGTCATATAGTATTTTTAGATAAAAGCCGGCATTTTTTAAATATTTTCCATATAATAGAAACAATGGATGCATTTTTTCGTTCGTTAAGTCGATTTTCAGGTGAAATTAGATTCATTGCTTTAATAAAAATTATTTGTTTACATCTTTTTTCCTTTGTAGTGTCTCAATCAGCTGTGATAATGTAATAGATTTTCAATGATGCCAAGTATATGGAGCAAAATCACAGTCGCACAGGGGGATTTAGCGTAAATCACTTTCAAATCATTTCGATGAAGTGATTTTGAACTGTCATTTTTGTATGGCGAAATCTTGTTAAATTTATAAGATTAGTGGGATAAACCACTCAACAGCCAAAATCGTGTGATTAAGTGTCGGTCTTAACATGGTATTAAATCAATTTGTTGACTGTTGATTCTAATCTTTCCCACAGTATGCTCGATAGAACCTTATATGCGATGTTGAGGCGGCTTACGGTAGTTAGCGCAGGTTGTGGGTTCTCCCTTTTTGTGGATTGGGCAGAGCACACTTAAATTCCAATCGTCGGAAATGCATGCTCCTTATCGATTTTTCGCCGCAGTATTTGAATAGCTCGGTCGGCAATTTATCGCTCCCTGCCACTTTGTTTTTGTTTAGGCGGGTATGTGTAGAATTTCACGCAAGTGAGGAAAGTTCTCTGAGCGTCAATCACTTGGATGTGGCCAAAAACGATTTTTTTACATATGGCCCAAGCAGCTCACGACCGCTGGTCGTAGACTAAGTTTCCTCTAGGTAGCCAGAATTTAATTTAACATAGTGTAAGGAATCATGGAAAGGATTTGACAAACTGGGGCTCTTTTAATAGATTACATAATAATATTAAGCTAAGTTTATTGCACTTTATTAATGTCTTTTGTCAAAGATCACATTAAAAAACGTTGTCAAAACTTTAGAAATGGATTATCTTAAATAATTTTGTGCTTACCTTTGGGGTAATTTTTATCAAACTTGGCGTGATTGAAGACTTTTTATTTTACAATTAAATAGTTGTTTTATATGAACTGTTTTCTTTTCGCTACATCTTGGATTCTTGGTGAATAGAACAAGCAACTAGCATTACTGCATCTTCTTCATTATCACACAAAACGATTGTCATTAATCAATAAATTAAAGTAAAAAACAAAACAGATTCATGCTGCCTAATCCGTATCGTGTATATTTTTATACTCTCGCAACAAAGTTGCTAAAGAGAGTATTATAGTTTTGTTCACATAACGGTTGCTTGTAAGTCCTAATACTAAAAGAGTCAGATGTAGGGTTATATATACCAAAGATATCAGGGTGACGAGTAGAGTTGAAATCCGTCCGTCCGTGTGTCCGTCTGTCCGTCTGTCCGTCCGTCCGTGCAAGTTGTAACTTGAGTAAAAATTGAGATATCATGAAACTTGGTACACGTATTTCTTGGCTCCATAAGAAGGTTACGTTCGAAGATGGGCAAAATTGGCCCACTGCCACGTCCACAAAATGGCGGAAACCGAAAACCTATAAAATGTCATAACTAAGCCGTAGATAAAGATATTAAAATGAAATTTGGCACAAAGGATCGCACTAGGGAGGGGCATATTTGGACGTAATTTTTTTGGAAAAGTGGGCGTGGCCCCGGTCCCTACTAACTTTTTTGTACATATCTCGAAAACTACTATAGCTATGTCAACCAAACTGTATAGAGTCGTTTCTTTTAGGCATTTYYWTATAYAGTTCAAAAATGGAAGAARTCGGAYAATAAMCAYGCCCACCTCCCATACAAAGGTTATGTTGAAAATCACTAAAAGTGCGTTAACCGACTAACAAAAAACGTCAGAAACACTAAATTTTACGGAAGAAATGTCAGAAGGAAGCTGCATCCAGGCTTTTTTTTTTAAATTTAAAATGGGCGTGGCGTCGCCCACTTATGGACCAAAAATATATATGTATAATGTATGATATTTTCTTAACACCGTGATGACATGTACCAAATATGGGTGAAATCGGTTCACAACCACGCCTGAAATCTCGATTATCACTTTATCATGCGAGAGTATAAAATTTTCGGTGACACCCGAACTTAGCCCTTCCTTACTTGTTTAAATAATGACTTCAGTTAGTTGCTTTCAACCACCAACTTTTCAAAAATGCATAAAAAACTTTTTATTATATAAAGAGATATACTGCTCGGCGTCCAAAGCTAATGGGTTCCTGAATTGAATCTGTCGACCAGTTTTGTAGATGCCGCAATATTACGGTGGCAGTTAACCTGAGTGATCTATTAATTTATTTCAGGCTATTCAGGAATCTATCCTACTGAAAAGGAGTCAATCCTGACCCTACTGCCTTTTATGCGGCGATCTCTGTGACCTGTTCCAATGCGCTGCCTGTTTGGTGTGAGGTCCTTACATTTCTGATATCCTTCCGGAGGATGAGGTTTTATCGCGACCTGACGATGTCCCACTCAGAACTGGACACTTGTGAGCAAGAAGTGAGTTCTACCACCTGAAAGCTCAAGTAATGTCAGGTATGTCTTCAACGGAGTTGATAGCTGATGATAGTTTTGAACACCAAGGACAGTATTAGGTCCAGAGTGTTGAACATTTTTGTTCATCTATGAGCGCGGTTGGGGGTCTTCAGAATCTGTTTCCAAGGCACGTCCCAGTTATGAATGGATACCATACGCCTTTTAAAGGGTTTTGTTCGCTTCCTCCTACTTTACGAAACGCTTACTAGAAACCATCTCTCTTAATTTTACAACTCGGACGTGGGACCAGTTGAAGTGGTGAATACCCGGAATGGAAGAGATAAAACAACAAAAACAGCAACAACAATATTAAAAGTCGCTGCAATATGTTGTAATAACTAGCTATTAGTTACTTTAAATCAATCATATTCAATTTGTTAATGTCAATTGGAGTTGCGTTGAACTTCTGACATATGAAGAAATCTATACTACACCCGCAATTACTGTTATTCACTTAGAGTACCGTACGATGTTGCAATCATAACGCAATTGATGAAGAAAGTCAAATGCACGAACGTCTGCAAACGAAGAGAGGTATCAACTCGTATGCACGAAATAATTTCACAACTGTTTGGGCGTATGTTGCTGTGTATGTGTGTGTACATTTGTGGAAGTATGTATATACATAGATTTAAAAAGTCAACTCTATTGCATTACCTCGATGATCGATCACATCCTGTGGGAGTTAATTAAACAAAGTTAGCCGCCGTCAAAGTGAAGCACAGCGAAAGCGCATAAACGTATATGCATATTAGGGTGGGTCAAAATTTTTAAATTTTATTTTCTTTAGATATACCGTAAAAATATCGTTCGAAATGACGAAAAAGCACTAAAGCATATACATTTATTTATTACATATGTATATGTTTGCACATTAGGGTGAGTTTTAAAATGAAGGCTAAATTTTAAAATTCAAAATGTAGCGGAAAAATGTATTTAATAAAT
>NW_017537512.1:496444-502466 GCF_001853355.1 Bactrocera latifrons | reverse complement strand
AAAAAAATTTAATTAAAAACAAATTAATTTTTTGTTTAAATTAAAAAAAAATTTTTTGTTTGGTCAACATTAATGTAAATATATTTTTGTGAATGATCTTTCCGTGATTTAGAATGATATTTTCAGGCTATTTAAGGAATTTTATTTAAATTAAATATACAAAAATTTGTAAATTCATTTTTTAAATTAAAAATAAATACAAAACAAAAATGAATTTTTATTTCAAAATTATTTTAATTAAAATGAAAATCTTTCAAAAATTTAAATTAAATAAAAATTAAAAAAAAAATTTTGCCCCACCCTAATATGTGTAAATACACGTATGTACATATGTGAGTACTTTTCCACCCATTGGCATTCATGAGCATTTGGCATGCCAGACCACCAGTCATCGCTGATTTATAGCCAATATAAAACAAAAAAATTTGTAGCAATATATCCACCAACACTCATACATGCATGTACCGATATTACTACTGACTACAACTACAACTACAACTATCTATTTATAAACTTCCAGAAATCAGCAATATCCGGTGTAATGCATCAAAGATTATAGTTTTTATATTGCCTTTGATCGCATGCTGTCTCTTATACACATCTAGATGTGTATAAGTAACAGCACCAACACTCATACATGCATGTACCGATATTACTACTGACTACAACTACAACTACAACTATCTATTTATAAACTTCCAGAAATCAGCAATATCCGGTGTAATGCATCAAAGATTATAGTTTTTATATTGCCTTTGATCGCATGTTGATCGACTAATTCATATTTATGCGCAAGCGCACAAACATACACACGACACATACAAACATTCAGCTCATAGCGGTTTCCCTGACTGTCTACATGATTTGTATATCCTTTAGTTAAGTTCAATTTGTTACGTTCGTAAAATATTACATTCGCATACACATTGTTGTTGTAGTTACAATATATTATTGTTATTCTTGTTGTTGATAAAGACAATATAGCAGCGTTCTTAGCTAGCTGCGGGTCTTTTGTGTGAATTAAGCCTAATTACGAAAGGTACTTCATAGCTCATAACAGTAAATTCAGCTGCATCGCTGACAGCAACACTGTGGCCGCACAAGCGCACCCTAAACTGTGAGGAATGCCGTTATGTGAATTTTTTACGGAAGAAGTTTTCAACTCGGTATGACTTAGCAAAATGAAGTGTGGAAAGGAGGAGAATTGCGTGACTTAAAGAAAGTGCTTGATCATTCTATGTATGTATACAGTGGTGGTCATACAATTGGATTCGATTTTTTATTATTATTGTTATAAAACAGCTAAAGTATTCGACATTACCAATATCCAAAGGAAAATCAATCTCAAGTTATGACAGTCAACAGTAACATGGGAGTCAAGTCGGGAATGCGATGCATGTTTGTTTGACGACAGGAAATATTTCGGTTTGCCCTCGTTGAAGAAGTGGTGCTTATCGATTCTTTTTTCACGGGTCTTTTCCAAGATTTGACGCATGATGAATATTTGGTCAATTGTCGATTTTACAGGTCTAAAGCCACACTGATGAGGTTCAATCAGTTTGTTGACAGTGGGCTTTACTCTTTCACACAATATGCTCGATAGCACCTTGTATGCGGTGCTGTGGAGGCATATCCCACGGTAGTTGGCCCAGATTGTGGGGCCACAACGGGCATACTTTCGTCCCACCGACTCCCGCCGCTCTGTTGTTCTTCAGATGGGTAATTGCTTTTAGAACTTCTTCATGGTTAGGCAATTGAACGACTACTCCATCGTCATCGATTGCAGAATCGGTATCACCATCTCTTTGTGTTATGATTTCACTGCCATTCAGCAGATTGAAGAAATGTTCCCTTCATAATTTTAGTATGCTCTGGGCATTAGTCACCATATCACCTCTAGGGGTTCTTCAAAAGTATGTTCTGGTCTAGAAACCTGATATCGCCGCATTTTTTCGCAGAATTTCGAGCACTACCCCTGTCGGTAAGCTTGACAAGCTCATCGTACTCACGCATTTCGGTCTCGCTCATCCCGCAGTTGCATTAACCGAGTTGCTGATGAGTGCTCTCAGAGAGCAAGAGGTAAGTAAAGCAGAAAATCGTTCGTCTGTCTATTTTGATTGCAGCTTCCTGCCGTCGAACCTTCCTTGTGTTTGTTAACGTGCGCTTTTTGCTACACAGAGGCGGATTCGTATCTTCGCTGCAACAAGATAATGGTCTTAGTCGATGTTCGGACCACGGAAGGGATCCAACATCCAAAACACTGAAGAGTGCTTCCGTCTATCACAACATGATCGATCTGGTTGGTGGCTTTTCGATTTTGAGTCAGCCAGGTAGCTTGTTGTTTCTATGCTGGAATAATGATATACTAATGACATATTATATTCAGGGTACAAAATTAAGGTGAATAATGGAATAAAATAACATTTTTGTTTTAATTTTTAACATTGTGATTAGATCTCCTGCAAAGATATAATTTTCTGGCACAGAACGCTTGTTATTTGGGCTATTAATCAGTGCATAAAAAAACGTTGTTATCATTTAGTTGGCTTATTTAGTCTAAATACTCCGAAATCATCGAAATTTTTTGCTCCACAAACCAAACTCAGCGATCTCTTTTGATCTTGTTACTTAGAGTACTCCATTTTAGTAGAGACCCCGAAAATATACAATTTTTGTTGGTTCTTGGTCGAAAACTTACGATGATGCCATACTACCCTGCTTACAAGGAGTCTCAGAGTCTCGTGAAGGTCCAAATAGAATTCCACGGATTTCTAGTGTCAAGAACTCTTTCAAATTATTCAGAAAATAATTAAAAATTTAATGAAAAATTTTGTTTCAATTTTGAGTGTCATAATTATTTGTCCATAATTGTATACACCTATGAAAAACCTAAAAAATAAAATAAAATAATAAAATTCTTGTCAAAAATTGTCAAATTTTGTATTTCAATGTGCTTCATTTTGCACCCCTCACTGTTTGCCTTTCGAAAATTAGTTTATGCCGCATGTCGTCTGATTAGGTCGTAAATTGTAATTATCTAAATTAAATGCTAAAAAAAATTTTATTAACACTACAAGTAAGTGAAAATAGAAAATTTAAACATTTCAATTATCGACTCCCAACATTTGTTGCTATTGTTGGTGGCAATAAAGTCGAATTAAAAAATAATAATTATTTTAATGTGTTTCGGATGATTTTAAAAGAAGGGGTGCTTCATTAGTGCTTCGTTATATGGCAATTGTGTTCGGAGCTAGACGATGTTAAATGTCTCAAGATTGCTATCGGTTCTTTGAAGGTTATATACTATGTATGATGCAGATATGAAGTTGAAACCTACTATATATCATGCGATTTTTAAGAAGGTGTAGAGTTGTCTAAAAATGCAAAGAATACTATTATTTATAAGCCAACTTCTTATTGCAACAATAAAACATCGCATACATATGTTTGAATAGCCCCGCAGTGGTGGCACAGTTAGACCCTTCCCGAAAAGACCCATTGTACTTGGAGATGGCTGCAGAGGAAATTAGTGCAAGACATTTACTTTACTTTCTTTCAGCTATTTTAGCTTCTGCTGAGAGTTTAAAGCCAGGAATCATGAAGTAAGTTACTAAGTTACTGGTAGTTTCTGAGCTTACGAGCCGTCGATTTTCAATATGCGCGTTTCATTTCTACATCTTCGATTGTGGAAACTCGATCAGCGCTCATGACCTACTCTGTCAAATATGTTCTCTTTAGTTATGTCAACAATGATTGTTTACTCAGAATAAACGGATGAACTAGTTCTGGAAATTCAAGGTGGGAATGAAAAAATATTATCTTCCGAGTTCACAGTAACTGAACACAGAGTCTGGGAATTGTAGAAATTACAAAGTTTTTACATAAATCTATGTAATTCGTACACGATTTAAGAATCAGTTCAAGAATAACTTAGTTCAGATCACTCAAATCGATCTTCATGAAAATTATTTTCGACTTGCACTGAGAACAGTGAATTGAAAGACAGAAGTATTCCGAAAAAAATTGATTGCAAGTGACTATCTCAAGTTTGAAACAAAAATAAGTCGTATGGAGCTGAATCTGTTGAATATGGTGGACGCGGTAAATTTGGTAATGAGGAAAATATGAGCAATTGTCATGTTGTGGAAGAACATTTTCCTACATCTCGACATCGAATCAGCGCAATAATTTCACATAGTAGAGTCCAATAATCGAATCTTCTACGAAAGTAAACAAACGGTCTACAATGTAGTTGTTTCCAGATGGATCTATGCTTACGACCCGGAAACGGCCGATCGATCGGCCGATTACCTTGGCAAAGAAGAGCCGAAGCCGAAAAAAAAACGTCCCAAAGCAGGTCAAAAATCAAAGTTATGTTGACAGTTTTATTTTATTATCGTGGTGTCGTGCACTCCGAATTCCTTACGACCCTTGGGCGAAGTTATTCGTAAAAAGAGTTCGGAATTATGGGCCGAAAACTCTTGAATCTTCACCACAATAATGCGCCACCGCATACTACATTGATTTTTCGTAAGTTTTTCGGCAAATTTTCAACCAATATCGTACCGTATTCGATTTTTTATTTGACTTCGTGTGACTTCTGGTTATTCAGTAAACTCAAACGACCAGTCCTGGGGAAACGTTGGAGTTAATTGAAAACATTAAGCGTAAATCGACACGCGCATTAAGGGCTATTCCGGAAATTGACTCCAACAACTGTTTCGAGGGTTGGAAAAAACTTCGTCTATATTTTGACCAAGGGAGAATACTTTGAGGAGGATGACATAAATTTTGAGGAACAAATTAAACATTTTAATATTATGAACAAAGTCTTAATATATTTACCCATAAGTTCTGCTGTAGAATACTTTGGTATTGGAGAATATCTCATGAAATTTGGCACAGTTTGTTATCCAAGGCAACAATATAATCTCCAATGAAATTATTTAGATCAGACCGCTATAGCATATAGCTGTCATACAAACTGAAATATCAACATATTGCAAATCAAACAAACTAGTATTTTTTATTTAATTTTTATCTGAATTTTCATTTCAATAAATTCATTTTATTTATTTGAAAACTAAAAAAAAAAAAGAATTCTTCATCATTTTTAAGCTATTTACCAATTAATTAACATTAAATGAATGTACATGCTTGAATTATTTTAATTATATTGTACTTGTACAATAAAAACGTTTTCACTTAGTTTTGTTTACAATTAGATAAATTAGACTAAATCTTTGGAATGACAATAATATCAAAAGTTCTTTTTCATTTTCACACAACCAACAAGCCGACACATGTATTTATATGCGTAAGTGCATTTGCATGTGTGTGTGTCAATGTGTTACGCATCAATAAAATTCAGAGCTAACTATTTATTTAGAAGCGAGAATTATAGTTTATAATACATGCAAGCACGCGCATACATGCATAAATGTGTATATATATGAACATTTGTATGTATATACTGTATGTACATACGTATATAGTATATATATATGGCACTGACCATCGTGTAATTTATATTACAAATTTATGCATGTATGTGTGCGCCTATTTAAGCTTAATGCACATTTATCGAGAAATTACGGTATTTACTTACATATACAATTACAATTACATAAATACAATTTAATTATCGTTTACTACGTACATATACATACATAGGTATATTACAAGGTAATCTCTTGACAAATATTTACAGTTTACGAAAAGCTAATTACTTGTTGTTGCTATTTGGAAAATGGCAAAATTTCGTAGAAGTAGTAGGAAAACTGTATGCGAGCAAATTAGAAATGAGTTTCATTATAAACTAGCTATCTTCTTGCAATTCTTTATATTTTATGATTTTTATTTGATCAAGGCGTAGGCATAACGGGTGGTAGCAACAATTTTTTACTTTGTTAAATTTTTGTTCAGTCATTCAAAATGCTTAAAGTCGCCATTTCATTATAATTATAATTATTATAATTTCCTTTGCTTTCATTTATTTTACTTGCAATTTTAATTTAATTTA
>NW_017537512.1:491566-495469 GCF_001853355.1 Bactrocera latifrons | reverse complement strand
CAGCTTTTTATACTTTTGTGAAGTTTTCATTGATACCTGACTACTGATTTTTACAATCTACATAAAAATGCTTCGAAAATTTTATGCTAGTTTTAACATACACATTTATTTAAGCCGGAAAATTCGCTGTAATTTCTACTTTATATAATTTTAATTTATTTTTATTTTATTTTATTCCAACCAAATTTTCTCCAACTGTCACACCTAAAACATAATTTGTACACACTAAATTATATAAAAAAAATAAGCGCAAAACTATTGTTTTGCTTTGGCAACACTGGAAAGTTCGAAGTTTGTCATTATATTATACAAATACTAACTGTACATGGAAATTTTCGCAAACACGCTATGCCTACATTCGTCTTTTGCACAAAAATTTGAATAACTGTTTATATATTTTACATTTTATTGCACATAATCGTTGTCGATGAGTGTTGTTGTTGTCATTGTTTTCTATTTTAACCCGCCCACTCTCGCCCATCCCCCTACACCTTAATGCCTAATCGACTTGCAGGCATTCTTGCTGCATGCGCAGCTGCTGCTCTAATAATCTCTCATGTTGTTGTTGTAATTGTAGTTGTTGTCTCTGTTATTGTGCCTGTTATACTAACAACGACACCTTTTGGCAATTCATCGAAGCCAATTGCGTATTGATGGACGTTGCAGCCGCCGCCGCCGCCGCTGCTGCTGCCGCTGCAGGGCTCATACCGTTAGCAGTGAGGCCAGCACCGCTGCTGCCACTGTGATTATGGCCGCCCATTGTGGGCGTCAGCGCATCGTGTTGGCCCATTTGTTGTGCTGCCGCCGCCGCGGCCGCCGCCATGAACTCCACCTTGCCGCCGAGGTTGCGCTCGATCAGCGGTCGCAGGTCGGTGTGTTGTGTCTCTTTGTGGCGACGCAGATCGACTTTGCGCTGGAATGATTTGTGGCAGAGTTTGCAGGCAAACGGTTTATAGCCGGTGTGCTTGCGTGAGTGTGTAATGAGGTTGGAGCTTTGGCTGAACGCCTTGCCGCAGACCGTGCATTTGTGGGGTTTTTCGCCTGGAAACAAAGAAGAGGAAAGTGAAGAAGTTAGTTTAGTTGAAGTTTTGCATTTTGTTTAATTTACTATATTTGATCTTTTGTATAGTGTAAAAAAATGTATACCTACAATACAAATATTTTAAATAAAAAAGGTTGTTTTTAGTTGATAAGATTTTAGATAATATTTTGTAGCTAAAAAATATCGAAAATCCTACAATAGTTAAAAAACTCATTCCTCAAATTCAGTGAATTTTTATAAATCATTTGAGAAACTCCTGCTTTTATTTCCCTAAGGAGAGAATACTTCTCTTCTTGTTTAACGCGGAAGTAGCGATATCATAATTACGAGTATGTTACGGTAAAGTCCATTTCATTTTCGAAAGCAGTCTTTTGTGCAAACCTTTCAACGTCCAAAAACACGATAGAACAAAATTTTTTTCTCAAAGGCTTTTTCAATAATGTGTGCAATTCTGTGGATTTGATCAATCGTTGAATAGTTAGCACGAAATTCACGCTAATGCTTTGAACTTATGGTATTTTGTTCAATGATATTATTGAGACGATTGAAGAGAATTTTCTCAAAAAGCGTTGATATTATCGGTAGGAGTGATATGAGCCTGTAAGAGTAGTAAGATAAGTTGGCACATATTTAAGATAAAAAGTTGCGTTAATAATGTTGGTAATTTGTATCATACTTATGGAGGAAGCTGTTTTGGAACCTCAGGAGTAATGAGGTCGTAACCATTGAATTTTTTGTGTAGCGTGTTGCATACTTGTTGTAAAATGTAAAATTTCAGGTTGGTCTGTATTTAATAGAGAGTCATTTTACTTTCATAACATTCCATGATCATTCTAAATTATTCCAATCTGTACATTTATTGCAGAAGGTCTCTGGTTCGTCTTCAAAGACGACGCTTTCACCATAAGTTAAATAAATTGGAGAATGATCTGAGTTAAAGTCATAACCCTGAATGATCGACAAATAGTTCCGCCAATATGATGACCTTTCAGAATACATAACTTCAGGTTGACAGTGCTTGAATTCTCCACCCATTATGAATCTTAACTCTTAAGTATATTCCATTTTGTTTGTTATTTTTATAGCATGAACAGTGTATATTAAGTTTGTCACGAAGTTTGTAACCACCCAGAAGGAAGGGTCGGAGACCCTATAAAGTATACATATAAATGATAAGTGTGTCGAGCTGAGTCTATTTAGCCATGTCCGTCTGTCTGTATATATATTAACTTGTCCCTCAGTTTTTAAGCTATCGTTTTGAAATTTTGCAAACGTCATTTTCTCTTCAAGAAGTTGCTCACTTGTCGAAACTGTCGATATCGAACCACTATAACATATAGCTGCCATACAAACTGAACTATCGGCATCAAGTTCTTGTATGGATAACTTTAACATTTGACAAGATATATTCACGAAATTTATTATAGATTATTTTTTGAGGCAACAATGTAATCTCCGAAGAAATTGTTCAGATTGGATTACTATAGCATATAGCTGCCATACAAACTGAACGATCGGAATCAAGTTCTTGTATGGAAAACTTTCACATTTGTCAAGATATATTCGCGAAATTTGGTATAGATTGTTTTTTGAGTCAATAATGTAATCTCCGAAGAAATTGTTCAGATTGGATTACTATAGCATATAGCTGCCATACAAACTGAATGATCGAAATCAAATGCTTGCATGGGAAACTTCCTCATTTGACGATATATCTTCAAGAAATTTGGCATGGATTACTGCTTAAGGTAACAATATAATCTCCATAAAAATTGTTCAGAACGGATTACTATAGCATATAGCTTCTATACAAACTGAACACATAGTTACTAACAGAAATGCACCAGTGAAGGGTATTTAGTTTCGGTGCAACATATGGTAACGTTTTTCCTTTTTTAGTTTATGATTTTAAATTTTATTTATTCACTAATGTTTGCAAGAGGATTTTTGAAAATTCAAATAATTTTTAGGTATAGGTAAAAGCAAACTTTAAAAGACAGTTTTTATTTATAGATTTGTCTATGTCTGGAAGTATCGCCAATTTGAAATTTTATTATTTAAAAAAAAAAATTATTATTCGAATTTCGAATGATTAAAATAGTATTTTTTAGGTAGTCGCCATATCGTGATAAATAATTTTGTTTTTTGAAGAAAAAAGTCAATTCTAATTTTAATTAATTTTAAAATTATATTTCATTTTTTAAATTTTTTCTGATATATTTTCCAACATATATATTTTGCTATAAAAATGCGTCTTGTTTCGTGACAAATAAATAAAGTTTTTGATGAAAAAATTTAATTTTAATTAATTAAAAAAAAAAATAATTATAATTCATTTAAAAATTAATTTTAATACTTTTAACTTTTCTGCTATATTTACCAAAAGATATATTTTGATATAAAAATACTTCTTGTTTTACTATTAATTCTTGAAAACTAATTGGAAAATATATTACTTAAATTTGTATTTCCCTTTATATTTTTAAACATTTTAAACATTTTAGTCATTTTGTGTTATATTAATTCTTTTTAATAATTTTTAGAAAACATTTACAACTGTAAGGTTCCATATTTGTATAAATCTCACTTAAGAAAATCTTTCTGTTGTTTTCATAAACTTTTTTGAACGTATGCATTAGTAAAAGTAATTTTGAAAAAACCCGCAAAAAAATTTGAACATTTTCTGGGCACAATTTATTATATATTATATATTAGTTATTTAATATTATTTATTTTTCAATTTCAGAAATTATTTGTTTTAAATTTTATAATTTCATAAATTATTTATTCTGTCTCTTATACACATCTAGATGTGTATAAGAGACAGGCAAGAAGTACAGCAAACTATATTTAATTCAGAG
>NW_017537512.1:462975-491385 GCF_001853355.1 Bactrocera latifrons | reverse complement strand
GCGACTAATACATATTCACAAGCATAACTGAAATATTGCAATAAACCAACAATTGTGCAGCGAACGCGTGCGAAATCTCAGGCTTTAAATTGCTTCGAAGGCAGAAAATCGATAAAAATCATGAAATCAGCGCGAAAGCTCGAATTGCGCTAACATATTTTTTATACAGTTATATTTTCCACGTTTTTTCATGTGTTTACATTTGCTCATTTCTGTTTGGGTTTTCTTTATTTTCCCCGTTTTATTTTTATTTCAATATTTTTGAGCTGACTCCCGACCGTTACTGCTTGTGCTTAGCGTTCTCAATGCATTTAGTTTTACTTTGTTGGGGTTTTTATTTCAACTTTTATTGCTTGGAGAGCATGTAAAACAGCAACTGCTACATATATGTATATAGGTGCATATATGTACATATATAATCTTCATTTTATCCTTAACACATACCGTCGGTTACGGGCATCACTTTTAGCTAAGATATCTCAGTTTTTCAGTATCATTGCTAGGGATTTCTCTTCTCACCAACAACATTCACACCCATACAAATAAAAATGTCTGCCAACTTAAACCGCTCATACTTTTCTCTATTTATTCATCTAACGGCTCAAATAAGCAGCCAAGCATTATGCCATATCGCTACCCACTACCTAACGCCATTAACCCCACTGACATGGCGGCCAAAGCTATGTATTTGTGTATGTGATTGCATGTTTGTACATGTGTTTGTATGCTTGTGTGTATGTATGCAACACCCATTGCTCCAATTTACAGCAACCCCCCAACAACGTGCCGCAATGTAGCCACCCTTTGTTGGTAGTGGTGGTATTTTTATTTTCTTTGTTGTTGTTGCTATTTTTCTTCTTATCGCACCCCCCTCCTATATCGTTTCCGTTAGCTTTTGTAGATGTTTAAATTTCAACATGCGGATCATCTGCGGTTTTTGTGGTTTTATACACGTATGCGGAAGCGCCTGCAGTGTGGTGGGGGTGCAAGTTGAGTTGCGGCAAGCAAATTCAAGTGTGAAGCGCTTAAAGCTGGAAATTTTCGAGGAGCTCTAAATTGAAGTTTTGGCTTAGAGGTTTTTATATTTATTTTAAAGCTGCGGTTGCTCTTGAGGGAGTGTATGCGATATCTATATACTATATACATATATTTTATTAATATAAATATACATATGAAGCACCTAAAATGTAAAACACCGTATCATAAAAAAAATTATACTGAGTTTTTTTTTTTTGCTAACGATTCACTACATCACATTGCATATATATATGTATTTAGCATAAAATTTTCAGCTTCCGCTGTCTGATATAACCCATTTCTAATCAATGTGTAAGCAATACATAACCAATTTATAACCAATAAATAACCATTTTATAACCAAAACTCAAATTTTGTTTCAGTATGAGTGGTTTCTATTATATCGTTTTTTCTTCGCCTGTAAACTTATGATGTTTCGTTATTTTGTATTTTAGGTGACGATATATACATATCTATATATTTCATTTCTTATATCAGCTCTAAGCAAAATATATCCTCTATATACATATGTATATGAATTATACTTTTCATCACTTATCCCTGCGTATTTTGACCGCGTTCTCACGCACATATAGTACATTAGGGTGATTCAAAAAAAATTTTTTTTCGCTTGGTACTCTGAAAAATAGGTTCCTAGACACCTCTAAGGAAGCCTCTCTAATAATGAGTTCTTAATTGTAACGGGAAGGTCCTCCTACTTACAGTTTTCTATTTTTTCTTATTATCTTATAGAAAAATTTATATATCGCTTCCAACCACTTCAAAAAATATTTTGTTTCTCAGATTTTGTAGGAAATTGAACGCTCTACAAAAAAGGTCTCATACGATTTTTTCGTAAACCCAACCGTTTAAAAGATATTAACGGTAGAAGTTTGATTATTTTTGGGAAAAGACTTTATTTCTTATGAATTTTATAATTCAATGAAAAAACCTATACTGCTCTATAAAAATTGTCTCATATGATTTTTCAATTAAGTTAAGCGTTTACGAGATATTCGGCGTCAAACATTAATGCATTTTAGGGTGGATCAAAAAATAAATTTTTTTTTTTTTTCGTTTGGTACTCTGAAAAATAGGTTCCTAGACACCTCCAAGGAAGCCTCTCCAAAAACCTATGAGTTTCATTCATAATGATTTTTTTTCATTGAGTTATAAAATTCATAAGAAATAAAAAAATTTCCCAAAAATAATCAAACTTATAATAAGAAAAAATAGAAAACTGTATGTAGGAGGACCTTCCCGTTACAATTAAGAACTCATTCTTGGAGAGGCTTCCTTAGAGGTGTCTAGGAACCTATTTCTCAAAGTACCAAACAAAAAAAAAACTTTTTTTTTTAATCACCCTATAGAAGATATATGTATATGTATTTGTACGCTTATAAACGCAATCAATTTAATCATTTCTAATGAAATCGCCGCTATTATTAGCCTTAAATGGTCCCTGATTTTATTGCAATAAATAAAACTTAACTACTTTCAATTATATGGTTTTAAGTAGAACTGTGCAAACAATTATATATGTTTGTATGTATGCATGTACAAATATCTGATACTCGTACTTAAACTTAAAATACGCTGCCATGATCACGATAAGATTTTTTTAAATTTGATTGTTGAGCTTCACTTGCAAAAATTTTGAAGAAATTAGAGCACGTACGCAAAGCAATCTGAAGAACATCGGATCTCCAACCGTTCAAAGAATCTGAAATCAATAATACTCTTCACCACCTTTATATCACCACGAAGAAAACAATGGAAAGTAAGTAAGCGAGACTAGCGGTGTCGGTTTAGCTCGATTTTGCACACGATCTTTTCCAACCCAGAAACTGTTAATTTGTTGGAACTGTCGATATCGAACTACTAAAGAATATAGCGGTTATACAAATTGACCAATTGAAATCGAGTTCTTGTATGGAAAGTCCTTCTTTTTGACAAGATATCCTTACTAAATTTGGTAGAAATTATTGTCCAAGACCTATCAATATCAAGAAACGTAACCGAAGTTAGGTTAGGTTACACTTCCTCCAGTCCCTTGAACTTGGAAACTGCTAGATATCTAAACCGAGTTCTAAACATACTATCATACAAACCGACCTATCAAAATCAAGATATATGAAATACAGCCGAAGTTAGGTTAGATTACTACACTTCCTCCCGTCCCTTGAACTTCGAAGCTCATACAAGATATAAGATGTAGATATCGAAACCTAGCTTTAGATAAAACCAACGAAAACAGTGGTGGTTTAAAGGATCTTTTCCATGCCTACTTCCCTACACTTTCTACATGTGTCGCTATCCATAATACCCAATGGGTTCACGTGCTGCCAGTAAGCCGTAGCCAATAACTGTACTGCTTTCTTTTCTTTTTGAAACCAGGTGTGTAGAAAGCTTCCCTATTTTCTCTCAGCACCTTGCACATGTTCTTGGCGATTCTGCTTGTAGTTAAGGCATTCCATCTCACACTCGGGTACTGCGTCGATTACTCGCAGAGCTGGAGTGGTTTAATTCATTCGGACAACTTCATCCAGTCAGCGTGATAACGTTAGAGTCTCCCATCAGTACTTAAATTGTCTACACCATTGGCCTGAATATTTCAAAGATGAAGACGAAACCTTGAATCAAACTCAGGGAGAAGAACAGCTATTGCTATGCATAGCGAAAGTTAATACATTCAAGTCTAAAATAAAGATCCACGTTGAAAGTGAAACCACAAAAGCCAGAATGGGTAACCTAATGTTTTTTGGAAGGGATGACAATCATCATTAGGAGCGACAACTCCTAACTAGATCTTGAGGAAGCGGTAAACTCTCGAACACAAATAAAAGTTGGCTAACTATGTGAAAGGCTTGCTTCATCTCAAAGTCAATCTTGGTGTTTGGAGCACTGTAATTTAGAGGAAAACAAAGAGAGTATGGCACAAATTTGAAACCAATAGCTGCTCTCAGTGAATCATCAAACCTTCAAAGCCAAACTTTCATTGTTAGTAAGGAAGGCCGACGTGCATAAAGAATATCCAAGACTGGACTAAAATTCAAAATAATAAAAAACGAACTTCTAAACCATAAAAAATCTTTCGAGCAAATATCCTAACAATTTTACCAAAACATTTTTCCGCCATTTTTGTACAAAGCTTCGTAATCAATTTTCGTTCACTTTCATACATACATACTATACCGTCCTATATGCTTACATTCCTCCTCTAAATAAACCTCCGAAGCAAAAATTGCAAATAAAAATCAGAACTTCAATCATCACATCTCATCTGCTCGGCTCATTCGTTTGATTTTTCGTCCATTATTATTATTATTTTTTTGATTTTTTTGGCTTTTGTTCTTTTTGTACCAATTTCATGCTTTTTTCATTACTTGTGCACTGAATTGCTGAAAGCGGTAATGTGTCTTTCGGGAATGAAAACAGACTAAATCAATTTAATGTGATTTTATCACTCTACCATAACCGGCGCTCTACGCTCTCACACCCCACCTCCCAAGCGCTCCGTAGCTGGTATTTGGCCAGTAAAAACTAAAGTTTACTTAACTCTGATATAACGGATAGTGGCATGAAATTAAAAAGAAAAATGAAATGGATGTCAAGTGGAAGGATACAGCGAATAGATAAACCATGCATATCCACATACATACTTACAGTATATTGTAGTATATACGTTTGGGGTAGTACTGTAGTACTATGTATAAAAACAACAACAAAAAACAACGTTAAACATTTCATGTGGATCTTATGTACTGCTATTATTCGTTATATATTCTGTGTATATACATATGTACGGATTTGGTTTGCGAAAATTGTCGCATGTGACACAGGGTGATACCGGGGCCGAAAAGCGCAGAGATGGGAGTTTCTATGATATAAACAGCAGTTACCATATGTGTATATACGTGAATAAAGGAATTGATATGCATCAACCTATTGCTGTTAGTGTGCGCTGTGGCTGTATGTGTGGCTTTGTCAATATGTTTTGTACAGCTACGGCCATTAAAATATGTACACTTTTAATATCAAAATTCAATGATAGAACATGAATAAAATTAATATAAAAATATTTTACACATTTTTTGTAGATAATTTGTATCAGAAAAAAATTATGACTGTAACAGTTTTAAATAAAAAATTCGCAATTAAGTTTTTAAATTTAATTAAAAAATATTTTTAACATTTTTTGTAGATTATTTGAATCAGAAAGAAATTAGTTCAAATAAAGCTCTTCTAATATAAAAGAAAAACTCTATGGAAAATAAATAAATTTTTCCACTATTTATTATTTTTAATTGACTTTGATCTACTAAACCTTTTATGGTTTTTAAAAGTTTTGGTTTATATTAGAATTTTTAACATTGAAAACTGTACAAAATTTTAGATAATTAATAATGCGCTTTTTAATATAAGGTATTTTAATGTAAATTCTTATTTTGAAAATTAATTATTTAAACTTATAAAATTTATATATTAAAAAATATCGAAAGTAAATTTTAAAATTTAATTAAAATATCCAATTAGTTTAAAAAAAAAGTCAAAATTTAATTTAGTTAAATATTAAATGATAATTAAAAATAAATTTTAAAAAACGAATTAAATTAAAATTAAGGTTTTTTAATTGTTTTGACATAAGTTTTCTAACATCAAAAATTAATTATTTAAGCCTATAAAATTTAATCAAAGTCTCCAATTGGTATAAAAATATAGTTTAAAATTTAATTCAGATTTTTTTATATAATTTGGAGATTTTAATTAAAATTATTACAAAAAATTAAATTAAAATTTAACCGCCATTCTTTTTTATATAAATTAGAAATTTTACTTATATTTTAGAAGTTTAAATATTAATTTTTCGAAATAATTTTCGCTTTAAAAAATTTGCTTTAAATTTTTTTTTTATTATATTATCGGCAAATATGTATATGTAAAAATAATACTTTCTGGAATGCAAAAGAAATATATTTGTTTATAATTTAATTTCTTATTCCAAAAATAATTAATTCTAATCGTTTAATATCTAATCAAAATACAATTATTTATTTCAAATAAATAACAATTAATTAATTAACTTTTAGCAATATAATTTTTATTTTTATAATTTATGTTTTTCTATTAAAAGTCAAGTTTGGACTGTAATAATTGTCAACAAAATATAAAATATTTTAAAGTTTCCTAAAAAAAATTGAGTGATGATTGTTGATACCGCTTTGCTGGATTTGAAAATTATTTATTTTAAACTTATGAAATTCAATTAATTGGATTTGAGAATTATTAATTTTAAACTTATAAAATTCAATTAAAATTTCTTATATTTAAATTAATTTCTCTTAATTTAATTTTGTGTATTAAGTTATATAAAGAAACAAAACACTTCCGGATTGTAAAAAAAATATTTATATATATTACCTTTTAACTACAAAATTGCTTTAAATTTATAAAACTTTATAATAAAACATCATTATTTATAAAAAAAATGTTAACTAAGACGTTCAAATTAAATTTTCTTTACTCCAAATATACAAAAAAAAATATTTAAAACACAAACAGAAACTTGACAAATTGGAAATACTATAATATTTTATGCAATTATTCTCAATAAAAAAAAATATTTATATAACATATAAATTGTTTAATGTTTGATGACTAACAAATCGCAATTAAATTTTTTGTAATAAAAAGTTTCCAAATTAAATTTGCTTTACTGAAAATTGAACTAAAATAAATTGTTTAAACGAAAAAGACTATTTTTTTCTTAGATTGGAAATACTATTTTATGTGATTATTCTAAAAAAAAAATAGATATATTTTTAATAAATTTACAAAAAATAAATTCTTTAATTCAATAATATTAATTTTTTAAATTGCGTTTGATGATTTAATTTTTTCCGTTATTTTCCATAATTGATTTCAATTTTTATCTTAACTTCAACACATTATACTTATTTCAATGAACGTTGCTGTTATGCCGCTTTTGTTTATACATGCTTATACATATGTACATGTACTTGATTTCGCTAATATGTATGTATGTATTTTATACGATAAACACAATTTCCAAAAGATCAGTATATACGATTACATAATAAATATATATTTTTATGATATACATACTTAAGTATATATGTATATACATATCTACTTTCAATGCCCGCTATAAAGGCCAACAATCAGAGCCTCTTATGCGAGTATCAACAAAGTCGCATATATACTTTTATAAAAGTGTATGTATGTATTTTTATATAAACTTAAGTAAGTTATATGTACAAAAAATATACATATATATAATATGTATATGACGCTCGTTGCCTTCGCCAAGCATAGATTTAAAAGAATTTCCGCAATGTGTTGCCATAAAAGAAAAATCCTTGAAGAGTCCTCTCTATCATGCTCGGCAGCAAGCGAAGCAATTTTCATGCTTCCTCTTCTGCTGCTTTTCAGAATTTCTGATTTCATTTACTACACTATTTACTACAGTGCTTCAGCGCTCGACCGCTCCACAACTCGGCAAACTGGTGGGTGGCGCCAACCAACAATATATGCGAAGCGCACACGAACACAGTTACATGCACATACACACATACACACTTGCTCATAGCAAAAGCAATCTGATACTCGGAGTACGCTGCTTTGCTTACTTTGGTTTTTATGAGTTTCCAAGGATAACGACGCTTGGAGTTGGCAGGATATCGCATAGTGGAGTTCAACAGACGGACATAGATGTATATATATATATGTGTAGGTGTGTGTATATGCAAATAGTACGTATATGTTTGAAAATATGTTTGCAATTTCTTCTGTATGCTGGTTTTGTTAGTTTTCCCCCCTTTTCGTGCGCCCGCTCTCAAGCTCTATGATAAATAATAAAAGCTGCTCTATAATCTCTGCGTCTACGTGACGTTATTTGTTCCGATAGAGTACGTACGTGCGCAGCGTATGGACCACAATAAACCCGTTTACATATCTACACACACATATGTATGTATGTATATAATATATTCTTATATGCATATATACATATACATATGTATGTATGCTCAAGGACCTGCTTGCGCTGCTGTGTGGCGGTCTAGCTGACCCTAGCGGCTCCGACTAGCTCGAAGCTATGGGACATATGCACGTGATTGAGCGCATACACACATACATATGTATGTATATGTATATATTAACTTGCACTGTTGCTTTTATTGTGACCTCTGCGTGTCTGTGGGACGCTTTTTGGTTTTTTTCTTCAGCTATTTCTTTGCTTTATATACATATGTACGTCCCTATATACAAATTTACTTAGGCATCTATATACATACATATATATAGTGCATTAACATTTGCCGTGCTCCTCTTTTTCTCCTTTGGTTCCGTCTTGTAATTTTTACAATCGTTAGCCACGTTGGCTCGGTCATGGCACACAATGGCTGCGTTGCTAATGTTGAATCAGAGCACATCCCTACGGTCGAATGTTTCGCAATCACATCTCTGCAATACCATTATGGGATTCCACTCTGCTTCGCATTCAATGTCAGCACCATTGCAGGTATGCCATAAATATACATACATACAGATACATATATATATGTTATAGAAATGTGGTAGTGTCTCTAGATTATAGATTCTATTAAAGCGTTTAAATTTAGTTACTTTATAGTAAAAAGAATTTTGTGGTTGAGTAAGCTCCGAAGGCAGCTTCTTTAGCGTCTTTCTTGACTCAATTACATAACTATGGAATCATTGAAAATGTTGCAGCACTGTTAGTCTATCAAGTATACAAATACTTGATTCATCTAAAACTAGTATCATTCGAAAGGTCCATCCCCCTCTGTTAATTCAATATGAAAAAGCTACAGATATCTCTAAAATCGTCGTTTTGGCATCAGAGGAAGGACAAGAGGGGCGTATCATCCTTTTTGGATCGGCTCAGAGCATTTTCGTTAATATTTTGGATATACAGCGAATCAATGCTAGAATACGAAAAAGCTACAGAAAGTCTCTACAGAAATACGCTCCAAAAGTGAGCCGTAACTGAAAAAATCTACCGAGGCTTTTACAAAATGAAACTTCTCTATGGCACTGAAGGCTATTCCAACAAAAAGCTGATAAAAAGTATAAGAAAAATTGGCTTAAACGTTGACTTATATTGGTTCAGAAGCCCATTTTGAAGGTTACACTAGAAATTTATTTTAAAATCCCAGAAAAAGCACATTTTTCTCAGTCTGGGACAAATTTAATCAAATATATATAAAGGAGAGCCTCAAAAGAAAAAACGTGAAATTAAAAAAACTTCTGCTTAACAAAAGCTTCTTTACTAAAACTTAGAGCCTAAAACCCTATTACTTAGAAACTGCATCCTCACACACGAATCAGTAAGAAATTGTTGGCGCTGTTAAACTCAACTTTGCGACGCGATAAAGTAGACAGAAGTCAAGTCCAGCATAAGTATTACTATAAGCTCTTGCAATCTGTGTGGTAAATAAAGAAAAATTTCTAATATTAACCCCATAAAGTACAACTCTATAGGTATCTGTGCTGGGTTAAAATTATCGATGCTATTACTGAGCAGAATATTGACAAGAGCCATGTTGAACAAGAATTCATTATTTGAATGGAGCAAGATCTTTAAAGAATACGGCAAAGCAAGGTTTCGGAAAGTAGTGGATCTTTGCTTTGCATGAACCCCTTCTAGTTAGCTTTAAACATAACTTTAAGTGTGGACTATAACGATAGACATCTTCCATTGTAGGCTTCTTTCAATGTACATATGTACTTATATTAAATTAAAACCATTCATATTTAGGACTCCAAATCTACAATTCCTAATTTAAGATTTTAAGGCGTAAACGCCGCTTACGTAGTTAAATATAGATTTAACCGGCTATTCCAATTTTAAGTTTAACTGAATTTACTAAAATATTATCGAAACTTTTACTGAAAATCTGCAAATATTTGTTTTTTTTTTTGCTTGTCTATCTGCTCGTCTGCTTCTCTATACGGGAATTAGTGTCACAGTTTTTGAGTTATTGCTCCGAAATTTTGCGCACGTCTTTTTCACCTCAAGAAACTTCTTAATGATTGAAACACCCGTTATCGGATCACTGCAGCATATAGCTGCCATACAAACTGAGCTATGAAAAGCAAGTCCTCGTATGGAAAACTTCTTTATTTGATGGGATATCTTCACAAAATTTAGCAAATATATTTATATAAGCCAGCGCTATAATTTGCAAACAAATAGTTTATATCGAATTACTATAGCATATAGCTGCCATACAAACTGAAGGTACAGAGCTTTTTACACCTCTTGTATCTGTGAACGGTATTGTAGCTTCGCTGCAGCCGAAGTTAAGTATTGGAGATTTCGTATTTTGTTTTTTTTTTTTTTGCATTTGTTTTGAAGAAGCATTTAAGCATTTTAACCTTTCCAACTTTAATCCACTCCCACTTTAATCTACTTTTGGAACCTCAGAAGCAAGAAGTTCTTTGCCTACATGATTTCGTTTCTTAAATTATTAAAGTTTTTAAGAAATAATTTATTTATACACTAACAGTTTATTTACTTATCCAGAAGACCCACCCTACATTTTTATACCCTGAAAAGGGTATATTAAGTTTGTCACGAAGCTTGTAACACCCAGAAGGAAGGGTCGATAAAGTATATATAGTATATAAATAATCAGTATGTCGAGCTGAGTCGATTTAGCCATGTCCGTCTGTCTGTATATATACGAACTAGTCCCTCAGTTTTTAAAATATCGTTTTGAAATCTTGCAAACGTCATTTTCTCCTCAAGAAGCTCCTCATTTGTCGGAACTGCCGATATCGGACCATTATAACATATAGCTGCCATACAAACTGAACGATCGGAATAAAGTTCTTGTATGGAAAACTTTCACATTTCACAATGTCTTTCCATAAAAGTTGGCACAGTTTATTTTCTAAAGCAAAAATATAATCTCCGAAGAAATTGTTCACATCGGATTATTATAGCATATAGCTGCCATACAAACTGAACGATCGGAATCAAGTTCTTGTATGGAAAACTTCACATTTGACAAGATATATTCACGAAATTTGGTATAGATAATTTCCTGAGCCAACAATGTAATATCCGAAGAAATTGTTTAGATCGGTTAACTAAAGCATATAGCTACCATACAAACTGAACAATCGGAATCAAGTTCATGTATGGAAAACTTTCACATTTGACGTAGTTTCTTCAAGAAGTTTGACATGGATTACTGCTTAAAGTAATAATATAATATCAGAAAAAAAATTTCAGATCGGATTACTATAGCATATAGCTTCCATATAAACTGAACACATAATTACTAACAGAAATGCACCTGTGAAAGGTATTTAGCTTCGGTGCAACTGAAGTTAACTTTTTTTCTTGTTTAAATCTAACCTAACCTCAAATTTCATGTCTTATTTGCATTCAAGTGAACCTAAACCTTTACTTGAAGTCCTTTAAATTTCTCTGCTCGTATGTGTATATGCTTGTAACCGTTTTACACCTGTTCCAACTGCCAAAAACAAGAACCAGCAGATATTGATTTTCCCATACAGTCAGTCAGTCGGTTGTCATTAATAAATCTGTGTGGGTACGTAAAAGGAAATCAGAAAATTTCATATAAGCATTTGTAACCAGCTAAGATTTGAATATTTATTTGCATATATGTACATATGTATATTTATTTTTTTATATACTGAAAACATATTTCTAAATATTCTATATATACATACAAATGGTATCTGGAAGTATGCGTGCGTTAGCATACAAAATGGCCACAAGCAATGAAATCGCTAGCGGAGCAGAGACTAGCGCCAAGAAAGCATAAAAATATTGCAAACGCTTTGCTGAAAAATAAAAACCACAACAAACAAATTCACAATAAAAAATCTCAAAAAATCTACGCGCTGACTTAAATCTGAATGCAAATGCGCTGCTGGCAACAAATCCCCGAGTCAAACACAAGCGACGCTGGCCATTAGATGCCAAGTAACCGACGGCAGTGTGAGCATGGAAATAGAGAGGGAAAAATTGGGCAAAAATAAAAAGCATCGAAAGCAATCGAAGACAGAAACGATAAAAATGTCTGGCGGCCAAATGGAGCTGGCTAACAGCGACCGACGGAGCCAACAGCGCCACTTGCCACTTCCAGTGACTTCTATATACACATACATATGTACATATGTATGTATGTATATAGCGCACTGGCACGTACGTTCCGCTTCGCTGAAGAATGCCGCAGCTCAAGCCCCGCATGTTGCAGCGTTAAAGTTATTATCTCTGCCATTTGTTAAACTGATTTACGGAAGTCTTCATATTTTTTGTTGTTGTTGCACTCATACCACATACATATACTATATACATACATACATATGTCGTAGTAGTTGTTATTTTTGTTTTTGCAATGCCCATTACTTGCGACTCTTCCGGCACGGCTGCGTATTTGTGGCTGTACGTTCAATATGAGGCTTCCTCCCAACGTCAAACTTGACGGGTTTGTGCAAGCTTCTAGGCAAACTAAAATATTTCCAGTACTAAGCATGTCAGGCACACTTCCTCAGCGCTCACTACACCAACTCAAACCACATACTGCAGCCCCTTAAACCCCCACCGCAGCCCCACAAACCTCCCACTACATCCTCTCAAAACACAGGAAACAATGGCCCACTAATATTTTGTTGTTGTAGCACCCAAAATGGCAGCGCCAACGCGCAGGCACCAAAACTTCATGCAACTACAACAATTTATTAGTGTTTTTGTTGGCACTTCAATGCAGGAAATGGCTGCCAGAGGTCGTCTCGCTGACTTTTAACACTGCAATTGTAGTTATTGTTGTTGTTTGATACGGGCAGTAGCATGTGCCAACACCACCTCCAAAACAAACGCGAACACCGCTTTGTGTTTGTGTAGGTGTGCCCGTCGTCTGTAGTGGAGCTCGTCGTGATTGCTGTGAGCACATACTACTCCAAATGGGGTGTGTTCTCTCTCTCTCTCTCTTTGACTAATGGCATGTGCTCTGCTGCCGGTGTAGCGCGCACACGCGTTTGAGAGTGATTGAGCGCGACTGCATTGAAAACATATGCCGAACAGCACGAGCGCAACTGCATGCATATGAGTGTGCGTATGTTTATGCGCAGCAGGAGCGTAAATTTCCAAGAATAAAATAGAAAATCAAAATCCCCTGACTAAATTTTTCATTGGTTGGCTGTGATTGCGCGCTCAGCGTGTCGGCTGATAGGCACACATAAACGCATATACATATTTACATAAATACCAATGCGAAAGCACAGGCATATACATACAGGGCGACTCGCATACTAGGCAGTACTCCACGCTATTTTTGGTCGTGCCTCACACTGCTTATGTTTAATGCTTTGGTGGCTCAAGCTCACAGCGTGCTTGTGTATGATAGGTATGTATGTCTGTTTGTATGTGTTTTAAAACCATTTGCCATGTACTAGTATAGTATGTTTTTTGCATTTCTTTCCACGAAACAATTTTCCAGTGCGACTCTGATTTTTATCGCTGCCTTTGATAGTTGTCGCCGTCGTCAGCGTCGTCGTCGGTTGTTTAGCAATATGTTGAAAAGCACCAAAAAATATATGTACATACATATTCATATAACGACGCCTATAATAAACATATGTATGTATATGTGCAGCTATTTACTATGAGTTTGTGCGATTAGAATGCCAATGGCGTTCATTTCACGATAGCGCTACAGCTTGTTTAGACTTACTTTAGAGGGAAGGAGATTATAACTGCTTTTATCAATATGACAATGTATGTATACACTATGTATGTATATACATATTTATTTATGTATGTTTTTTATATACCACCGATAAAATTATGGCAAATTTTGGAATGTTCTTAATGGATTATATCGGTACGGTCTATGGTACAGATGAGTGGTCAACTGAAGCTGACAAAACAAAAACAAAAACAAAAAATACTTTAACTTCGGCTCCGAGAGTTACAGGTGCCTCTTTTGTAGTATAAAATGGTATTAAAAGCTAATTTTCTTGATTTTTAAAAGGCAATTTGTATGAGAGCAATATGCTATGGTTATCCGATCTGAACAATATGTTCTAGGATTACTGCATTTCCTTAAAAAATAACCTTTCAAAAATAAGTTTTCCATACAAAGACTTGATTTAGATCGATCAGTTTGTATGGCAGCTATATGCTATAGTAGTTCTATCTGCACAATCTATATGCAGATTGTAGTGTTGTATTATAAAATAATCCTAGCGAAGTTTACTGAAGATAGTTTGTCAAATAATTGGTTCCAACAAATAACTACATATATGCTTAGGAAGAAATGAGCGTGTTCAAAATAGCAGATCGCCTTAAACCATCAAACAAGTTTTTGAACCTGTCAGATATCAGTAATTTAAGAATTAATTTATAACGACGGCTTTAATTTGTAGTTTTTCTGTACTGTATATAGTTATTGAATGGCATAGGAAAGAAATGGAGCTCACAGTATCTAACCAGGTTAGTTCAAAACCCTGAAAATTTCTTACAGCTTTTTAAATAGCTTCGAAAATTATAATTCTACCGAATATGAGCATGGAAATAAAAGAGAAAACGAACGTTATGCAAACGGCCAAATGGAGCTAGCAAACAGCGACCGGCAGAGCCAGCAGTGCCACTATCCATTTCCAGTAGCTGGAGGAGAAAAGGCACAACTTAGACTAATAAACAACGTTCGAATATAATAGAGTAAATTGAGACAACATTTGGATCCACTACAAACAAGCAGAATCAAAATTTTAAACGCTAACTACTATTGGAATCTCATAAAAATTAGTTTCACATAGTATTAAAAATATATCGCTTTTATCTCATTATCTTGTTGTTGTTATAGCGATAGAAAGCATCCCTGAAGTAATTTGGCGGAATGCCGCCTGGTGCAAAGGCTTTGGGTAAGCAAATCCAGGTCAGTAATGTGGATCTAACATCGAAAGTAAGACAAGGTTTAAAGCAAATCCAAAAAAGAACCACACCTTATCCTACAAATAGGTTGCTGACAAGTTTAAGACTCCCCCTTACCAAAAAATATCTTACAGATTAGTATCTATGGTATTTTTACATCAATAAATGCATTAAAAAATCGAACTCTGTGTATATAATCCGCTTTCGAAATTTAAGATTTTGCTCGAGTCGGACCTCAAACCTTTTACGTTGAAAGTATTAGTTAAGTTTCGACCCAACTAACTTGCCATAGTATTTAACTAAAAATGTTTGTTTAAAAAAAAAAAACATTCTGGTATACTTTCGAAATTTAAGATTTCGCTCGAGTCGGGTCTCAAACCTTTTACGCTTAAAGTATTAGTTAAGTTTCAAACCCACTTACTTGCCATAGTACTTAGCATACATGTTTTTTTTTTTTTTTAAAGAATTCTACAAGTTCTTAAAACAATTAGAGCATTATTTAAATATCTTTCAAAACCTTACCTGTATGTATGTAGGTGTGCTTCTTCATGTCGCTCTTCTGGTGAAAACGTTTGCCGCAATAACTGCAAGGATAAGGCCGCGTATCGCTGTGTATCAGCAGATGTGTAGACAGCGTGCTAGAGCGTTTGAAACGCTTGCCGCATTGTTTGCACTCAAAAACCTTCTCCACATTATGAACAGCTCTAAAAGAGAGAGGAAGAATAAAGGGAAAGAAGAGTGGAAACATGTTAAAAGCGAGTCAACTAGTATTTTATGCAAACTAAAAGTCTTTACGCGCCTTTAAGCCACTGACTTAAGAGCTGAAAGTGCTGAAAGACACATTAAAACTACGCAGGGTTGCAACGGGCTGGGTGCGAGTGTTACATTTGGTTTTTAATTTAATTGCACACGGCTAACAAATTAATTCATTTAAACAATGTAAGACTAAACAGCGCACCACCGAGACCGCTGCAGACATATGTGGGCTCACTAAGTTTTCAAACACACACAGACAGGAATATACATCGGCCGAATGTTTTCGAAAAGGCTTTTGGGACAAAGTTCATGTAAAAAACATACCTGTGTTGACTCAAACTAACTTCGTGGCCGAAAGTCTTGTTGCAGAGTTCGCAAGCGTACGGCTTCTTGCCGTGATGCGTACGCCGTGAGTGGACCTCGAGGCCGTGCGGTGTGGAGAACATCTTCTCGCACTTCATGCATGAGTAAAGGTCACTGAATTGCGGCAGGCCGGGCCATTTGGCCATGTGGTGGAAATGCAGATGCGGTGGATGTGGCAGGCCGAGATGGGAATTTGGCGGCAGACCAGACGCGTCGCCATTTTGACCCGCCTGCAGAGGCACCATCAGATTGCGCAGCCGAAAGATGTCCTCCTGCGAAGCGGGATGATAGCTGTGGAGCAAGAAGAAAAAGCAGCGAATTTACATATGTGCTTTGAACATGTGCCCGTGGACTGGCAATTAAATATTTTGCCGCTTTTAATTAAGTTTTTGTTGTTTCAAGTGTTTTTTACAATTATTTTACACTTTAACCATTATATGTACACAAAATGAAGCTACTTACGCTGAGGTTAAACCAGATTGTTGACCCTGATGCAGCGCAAAGGCGGCGAACAGCGGGAAGGCGGGCGGCAACAGCGGTCGTTGAAAGAATGGCGGCTCGTAGCTAGCAGCGCCTCCACCGCCGCCACCACTACTGCTGACATAACCATTGCGAAACGCCTCGAAAGGATTCACACCAGCCGGCAAACTCATGCCTGTTGGTGACTTCTGCAACGGTCGTACGACCGTCACGCCATGCGCCGCCGGCTCATCGCGTCGCAATAGCGCCGACACTGAAAACATTTCAGACTTTTTCGGACTCGAACTAATTAAAAGCTCTGCGGTTGTTGGCGGCGAACTCAATGGACTGGTGCGACTGTTGTGTTGATGGTGGTGATGGTGCAAGGCGGGCGGTGGCGGTGAATCGACTTCGAGCTCGACGGAACTTGAACGTGAACGCGAACGCGAATGTAGCGAGCGTCGACAATTGCTGTCGTCATCGAGATCGATTTGTGATGAGGTGCGCGAATGACTGCGCGATCTGGAAATGATATCGTGTTCCGTGTAGGAACGCGGTTCGCTAATGCCGCTGTCACTTAGCGGTTGTTGTAGTTTCCATTGTAGTATTTGATTTTTGCTCAATATGCAGATGGAGTTGTTGTTGTCTTCGTCATGTTTCGCTGCTGGGTTGTTGGCGGCGCTGCTACTGAGTAGCGTAGGCGGGTGATGACTGGACAAGTGTTCGGCTTTAACCAGACGATTAATACTGAAGGCGAGCTCATCTGGAAGCGAATGGAAGAGTAATACTTTAGCGACGTTTAATTTAATTTTTGTATAAAGATATAGAGACATACATATATATATATGTGGAGAGGGGAGAGAGTACGGAAATGGTAGCAGACAATAGCAATGCGCTACGCGTGACCACACGTTACTATTGGGAGGATACAACCAAGCAAAGTTTAGAGATATGATCAGCCTCCTTTTACCTGCTTTGACGAGGTTTTTTCGGCTCACCTCTGCTACTATATTTGGCCGACTAATCGTAAACATAGATCCAAGATTTATAATATACATTCTGGTAGGCGGAAAATATTGACTCATTGAAGTCAATGCGACCCTGTTTTTCGAAAAAATTTAGTAAGTTTGGAACCAATCGCTCTTTTCTTAGGCCCAAATGACCTTTCAAAATGCCATTTGATTTTCCACGTTATATGAGGTTGTCAAAAAAGTATTGCAGTATTTTCGCTAGATGGCGCGAGTTCTAGTTTTATTTGTCGCATCGGGTCAGGCTATACCTTTTTCGAAAGCTCATTTCACGCGCTAACACCTGTTTGATAGATTGCCGTTTTTTTTCAAGTCGTTCGTGAGTTATAGCGTCGCAAACATGGAGCAAAATAAAGAGRAAATACGGCATATTTTACAGTACTACTACGATAAAGGCAAAAATGCATCTCAAGCCGCCAATAAAATTTGTGCAGTTTATGGACCCGATAAAGTTTCCATTTCGACCGCACAACGATGGTTGTGCATGAGTCATCAAACCGTTCATCAAACCATCAATCAAGAGCTGGGCATGAGTCATCAAACCGTTGTAAAATAAAAATAAAAATAATAATAATAATACCGCAAGACTTTTTTGACAATCTAATATATATATGTGTTTGTGAATCTGTAGCAAAGCTTATTGCAAGTGGGTGAACATCTTTTTCTGGTAATAAAAGACTTGGTGTCAAAACTGGACAAAATCGGGTCAATATTACCCCTAGCTCCCATATACCCCATAAAAGGATTGTCATATTCCAGTTGGGTTTATACCCTAAATATTGGTTGATATGTAAGATATCGCTGTAAAATTAAGCCGAAAATGTGGGATTCAGATCCATGAATGAACCAGCTCCCATATACCATATACATATAATGATTTTCATCTTAACGATAATAATAATTATATTTTTATGAGTTATCGTTCTAAGATTGCATGAAAACATATTCGCCAGTATATTTCAATAAATCCAATCAGACGAGACCTTCCTTTAGTCCAAATTTAAACTTTAAAAAGTTTATTTCGGTGAATATCTGTGATATTTATATGAAACTAAGCCGATACGTTTCCCAAAACATTACTGGTATAACACTCGGTCTAAGCACCATATCTTTAATATTGGTTTTCGATTCTCAAGTTAGCGCTTTAGGTCTTCGTCTTGATTTTGTCCTGTTAGTTTGTATGCCTATATATATGCTATAGTAGTTCCATATCGGCGGCTTCGGCAAGTGAGAAGTAGTCGCACTGTTTCTCGAGGCTCCACAGGACTTGTCGCGCGCCGCTTCGACCTTATTGACTCGGTGATCGTGATGTGTCTGCAGATATACCCCCCCTTTTCTCATTCTCTGCAATGAGCCAGTTTCTGCTGTAACTCTAGATGACGTCGAAGATTTCGACGCTGAAGTTTTTTTTTTTTTTTTTTTTTTATGTGACACCGCCATCTTCACTTTTTGCATGATACCTTTACACTTTTCTAAGGATTACTCTTCTGCTAGTCTAATTTGGGTAATGTATTCTTGTTTCGGCGAGTTCTGATGTCCTTTCTTACTGGGGACCTCCTTCTCCTTGTTTTGTCGGTGGTGCTTGTGTAGCCGGTATTTCCCTTGAGGCAGTCTTTTCTCTGGTTTTGCCTGGTTGTTTTGAAGTGACGGTGAGTGTAGGGGACCTAGTTGTAAGTATCTTACTACTTCTGCGGTAGACGGTCTCATATTCGTCGTCTTGGCCATCTTTGTTAGTTAAGAATATTTTAAATCGCATTCATTTTTCCAACGAAGTTTCTAGTTCTCTATTTACCGCCTTAGAATATACTAAATACGCGCCTCATGAAGCATATGGCAAACAAATAAAAATAACATAAATCACCAGAAACATTATTTACGCATTATGTACGCCAAGATTTCGAAGCAAAAAAAAATTAAAACAAATAAAATCTAGATCAATGTCCGTCCACCTGTATATGCACACACCAACCTCACTCCACAGTACTTGCGCATCTGTCAAGCGCCGTTACTACTATATTTACGACAAATCAATCTTTATGCCTATGTATATGTACGTATGTTTGTTTATATCTGCATATGGCTGTGTGTTGGCCGTGACGGCATCGAATTTCGAAACATAATTATTTTCGTATTCAATCATATAATCCACCTTACATGACCATTAATTCACCCTAATCAACCGCCCATCACACAAAGCACACACACTCACTTACACATACATACACACATGTCAATACACACACATGTCAATAGAAGTAAAGCTTCGATGCAACGAATCGGCAAATCAGCATGATCATCAACCGCCCTCCTCTGCTATGTCAGTCTGTCAACGCCACACAGCAGCCACTGACTTGACGTCACAGAGCATACCTTCAGCCACCTTATGGTAAACTCAGACGCGCCATAGAAAATAACAAGTTACAACAAAAACAACAATAATAGTAATAATAATAATAATACGCGTTTAAATGGAACATCTGTTCGTCCACACACCCGAGATAAATGGAGCATGACCAAACACAAAATACACAAACGCCCAGCAAAGCGACATTAGCAAGGCGCTACAACAACAACAAGAACGACGACAGGGTGCTAAAACAACAACAACATTACAGATGTGTTACAGCAAAAACAGCAAAAGCAAGCCGCTACAACAACACGTACCAACAACAATAACAAATTCGCTACAACCACAACAACAAGTTGGTGCTACAACAACAACAACAACAACACAAATATGCATGCGAGATGCAGCAATAGCGAACAGCTACAACAACACATACCAACAACAACAAATTTCTAGAACAACACTAACAACAACATCACACAAATGAAGCCCGTCGGCGATTTGCATTCATGGTGACATTGATATATAAACAGCTAACAAATTACAACAACAACAGTGATCAGCAGTATAATAATAGCGTTCTTCCATGTCATTGTGTTGGTGAAGTGCGAAGTAAAAAAGCAAAAGGGGTATGGAAAATCCGCCAACACAAAAGGGCAATCACAAGCGAGTTGGCGCTAACACACCACAGAGTCAACGCAGGAGAAAGGGAGAATATGCAGTAAAAGTAGGAAGAGATGGAGGCAGGCATTTGTGAACGCATGACGAAATGACGCGTCGCGCTAAATTTGTAATTTCACAAAGAAAAAAAATGGTTGAAACGCATTCGTAACGCTTTGGAAAATCAAATAGAAAGCAATTGCTTGCGGAGACCAACACACACACACACACACACGTGGTGTGTGGTGTGGTGAAAAGGGTGCAGTGTTGAATGTGGAAAATTGATGTTAACTATAGACACAGACATCGAGGCGATCTAATTGTTGCACAATAGGAAATTGATAAATTATATGAAGGGAAAGGTGATGATGGCTATGAGACTATGTGGAGGGGGTAAAGGATAATCGGGTTATGATGGCTAAGATGCATAAGGCTGTGATATTAGTAACTTATGTATTTTGGAGAATTTTTAGCAGAAGTAAGCCCTTTCTTGGTTGTCACCGCAATATACAAGTGATTATGGCTAAAAGCTGAGTGCCAGCATCAAAGGATTCTATCCGCTTGCAAGTCAGCTTTTATATTAATTTTGTTTTTTGGAACGGGTATTTTATTTAAAAAAAAAAAATAATATTGAACTAAATTTACAGAATCCATTCGTATTGAAGTTTTGGATTCCCTTGACACGTAACATATCTTCAGAATGACCTCTAAAAATCGTGTCCACAACAGTTGGGTCTACGTAACTAGAACGGACTGGATTTTAATACGACCAAGAACTCTCAACTCGGCAGAATTCTGTCGCTACAACAAAACAACAACAACATGACTTCCGAAACAAAGCCCTGCAGTCCGCAGCCGCAGCTTTAAAAAGTTTACTTCGTTGCTCAACTCAAAGCTTATGAATGTTGAACTATTCTACCAATTTCTTTACTATCTTCTCAGCAGGTGAACATTCTGAGAGCATAAAATGCTTCGAATCGAATTCGAATTTTGAGCAAGCTAGGTAAGTTTACGCAATGGTTGTTACCAAATACCAGTTTAATTGAAATTTAGGGCAGAAAGCGCCATTCCATTTCATCTGATCAAATTTAAATCGGACTGATTGAAGTGCGAATTACTGTCGACGAAACATGAATTTATGAAGTAGCCCAGGACCTTAAATTCACCAAACGCATCTTTACTGTCGACAAGATGTGGATTTATGAATTTTAACTCGAAACTGTCCAACGATTCCGAGAATCGCGCTTCGAAAATGCCGCAAAAACCAAAATTCGCTTAAAGAACTTGAGGTAATCGCTGCTGAGAGTTATCACAAGTGTATAAAAAAATGGACTAAACGTTGGCATGCCTGTATTGGCTCAAGATCCACCTTCAAGGTAAAAAAGATTTATATTAAAATAATTTTGCTAGTCCGAGTTAAATTTGATCAAATTGTATAAGCCAAACTATAGAAATGTTTCCGACGACATAAAATTCGAGAGATTTACGAAACATTTCAGTTTTAAAATAATTTCAGTCAAAAAAATTTAAATCTTAAAATAAAGGCTGCAGATCTTCAACCATGGAACATTGAGTATTCTTCACCAAGTAGAGAAATTCTCCATACATTGGCGAGATCTACCTAAAATTTTCGAATCAAACAAAAAATTTAATCTCAATACCAAGGATACAGACCGTCAATCATGGATCATTGAATATTTTTCGACAAACTTTCTCTCTTCTCCATACATTGGCTCTATGACATTTGAGTCTTAGCTTTACGTCATTTTACCGAATATTTTTCGGAATAAAACACTGAGATATGCCATCATTAGTCAAATCATTAAGTAAGCTTAAGAATTTTGTGGTAACATGTGGTGTATTTTCCTTCAGTAGCGTGATTGTATACTATATGTACATATATTTTTCGTCCTCTCACCATTCCACAAAAACATTCAGACACAACAGCAATAGATAAAAGCCCTTAGGAACTCGAGTGAAGTCTTTTTCTCTTTCCTTCATTCCAATCTTCCTAGTCGCAGTCAGTCTACGACTCAGCAATATTAGATTAAAATCCTTAGGTTCGCGAGTGATATTTTTTTATACTCTCGCAACAAAGTTGCCAAAGAGTGTATTATAGTTTTGTTCACATAACGGTTGTTTGCAAGTCCTAAAACTAAAAGAGTCAGATATAGGGCTGTCTCTTATACACATCTAGATGTGTATAAGAGACAGGTATAGAGTCGTTTCTTTTAGGCATTTCCATATACAGTTCAAAAATGGAAGAAATCGGACAATAACCTGTCTCTTATACACATCTAGATGTGTATAAGAGACAGTTATAGAGTCGTTTCTTTTAGGCATTTCCATATACAGTTCAAAAATGGAAGAAATCGGACAATAACCACGCCCACCTCCCATACAAAGGTTATGTTGAAAATCACTAAAAGTGCGTTAACCGACTAACAAAAAACGTCAGAACACTAAATTTTACGGAAGAAATGTCAGAAGGAAGCTGCATCCAGGCTTTTTTTTAAAATTGAAAATCGGCGTGGCGTCGCCCACTTATTTACCAAAAACCATATCTCACTAAGTACTCGACCGATTTCAATGAAATTCGGTATATAATATTTTCTTCACACCGTGATGAGATGTACCAAATATGGGTGAAATCGGTTCACAACCACACCTGAAATCTCGATTATCACTTTATCATGCGAGAGTATAAAATGTTCGGTGACACCCGAACTTAGCCCTTCCTTAATTGTTTTTTCATCATTTCATTCTTCATACTAGAATTCGAGTTTTGGTTATAAAATGGTTATATATTGGTTATCAATCACTCACTAAATGGGTTAAATATTAGTTATCATACACTCATATTGAAATAAAATTTTAGTTTTGGTTATAAAATGGTTACATATTGGTTATTATATCTGACAACGATTTTCAGTTTTTTTTTATGATACGTTGTTTTGCATTTTAGCTGCCCACATACTCATGACAATCTAATAATTTGATTTGTCTACGCTGAATCAAGCGGTGTCTTCGCTAATAATGAAGAAGAATGAACGAATGAACTATATTTACATATAGCAAACTCCAAAACATAGCAGTGGACACCCTCAATGCGTGCCAAAACCGACAATTATTCGCTCATAATACGAGGATGAACTGTGTGGATGTTTGTAACGGTATTAATGATTCCGCAGCAGATTTCTAAATACATGGAATTATAACCTCACAAATATACATATACATATCAATCTATGTAGGCCATTAAAAATTTGCTCGCGCCTATCTTCTTCTCTCCCTCTTTTATCGTATCTTATGGGTCATCCGCTTATAATCGGAAAAGCTCATAAACTTTTTTGTGCAAAACGTGACTCTATGCGCGGTCGTGATTCTTAGACGCAGCTTAAATTTAGTTCGATCGCATTTCATATAACACAGGCATTTCCCTTTTGTAAGGGTTGATGTGGGGATAATCAGTTTTTTGTCTGCTTTCGCGCACATCCATGGTTATGAGTACAAGTGGCAGCGGCCTCACACACCTCTTTTAAAGGTTAAAGTACGCATATTAATGCAATGTAATTTGATTTATTCAAATGCTGAAGATAATTGAATTTTATCACGAGAAGGGTATAAATGGCACAGATTAATTGCTTGGTGTATGATATGGGTTGTATAGATGTTACACAACTCATGAAAAAAAAAAAACAACTACAATAAGTTAGATAATGAGAAAATACCAAAATTTGAAAATCATATTTTCGGTATCTGAAATTGACAGTCCTGAAAAATTTCGGGATTACTGATTTTTAATGTCTTTATAACTTACATAATACTTTTTATTAAGAAGAAATTATTGATGAAGGGTATGACGAAGTGAAATACAAAAAAAATTTTAATATATTAAATATTTTACAACCGAAATTACAAAAATTTTAAGACCAAAATTTCGGGATCCAAAATCGAAACCATTGATTTAATTATTATGTAACTAATATTATTATTATTGTTATTAGCTATTATTTAAAAATGTCTTACAATGTCGAATTCTAAAATTTTAAAATTGAATTTCAGGGATCTGAAAGTATACACAATCCCCAAATTTCGGGACATTGAGAAATTAAACGAGAACAGAGAATATTAGGTCTTATGATTACGAAATACTAATATTAGAAAACCACATTTTAAAAATGGGATTGCAAGGATCTCAATATACGCAATACCGAAATTTCGAGACATTGAGACAGTAAACGAGAGTAAAATATGTATGTCAGATATTACGATAACGAAATACTGAAATTAGAAAAGCATATTTCGAAAATCCGGTTTTATGCAATCCCGAAATTTCGGGATTTTAAGAAAGTAAAGGAAAATAAAGAAATACAGGTTTATAATTACAAAACACTAAAAATAGAAAAGAACATTTTGAAAATCGGATTTCAGGGATCTGAAAATATACACAATCCCAAAATTGCGGGATTTTTAGAAAGTAAACGAAAACAAAGAAATACAGGTCTTATCATAATAAAATTAGAAACTAAAATTATAAACGTAGTTTTGAAAATCGGATTTCAAGAATCTGAAAATATATCTACACAATCCCGAAATTTAAAGTAAAAATAATTACAACACAACGCAAATAAACGCAATACTAAAATTAGGAAAGCACATTTTCGGGACCCAAATTTGACAGCGACGAAAATTTTCGGGACGAATTCTTCTGTTTTATTAACGTAGACACCGCTTATGCGGTTATAGCCGGAATAAATGCTTTGCAATATTTTTGTAACTCGTATTTATTACTTATAAGAAGCAATTATTTGATCAGATGATCTCAAAAAGTCAAAATGAAAGTAATGATTTTTTTGGTAAAGAAATTAAACGAGAGAATCGAAACATTAGTGTCTGCCTTTGTCAGAACCGGCGATATCAAACCAGTGAGTTTACAACCATAACCGGTAAAATAACCGATAAAAATCTAGTTATTATATGGAAAACTTTTTTATTTTAGAAGATATAATTACCAAATTTGACTAGGATTATTGCTTAAGGCTATGGTGCAATCTCCGAGGAAATAAATTAGATGGGATCACTATAGCATATAGCTGTCATACAAACTGAACGGTTGGAATGAAACGCTTGTATGGAAAACTTTTTTATTTGATAATTGTTCTACATTAAATTTGGCTTAGATTATTATCTAAGACAACGCTACAATCCCTGAACAAATTGTTCAGATCGGCCTACTATATAATATAGCTGTCGTGCAAACTGACCGTTCAAAATCAAATAAATACCTTTTTACATTATAAGAAAAGCAAATATGAAAGGAATTAAAGCCTCTGTACGGTCAATGTACTATTCGTATTTGTTGTTGTGTTTTTTTACGTGAACAATTTTTTTTTTTTGCCAAAATTTTTTACCTTGAAAAGTTTTCATAATTTTTTAAGCAACGCTTCATTTTCTTATTCGAAGATTTTAAAAGTTTGTTGAAGTGTCTTAATTTCCAAAGATTAAAAAACCATTTACAGCAATAACAATCGGCTTAAAAGCATTTATTTCTCAGCTAAGCCGAAATAACTTTTATTTCCACAGTAGAAAATCAGACACGCACACTTACATACTTATTTATGAACACACTTACAAACACATTGTAAAACATATTTATATTTTACTTAGACTTAGTCCATGTTTTTGCCATAATAAATGCTAAGCAACCTGCCGCATGTACCCCCTACCGCACACTTGCCACATAAGCCTGCTCGAGATCAAGTGCAGACAACCGCGTGCGTGCGCCTTACAAGTGTACCCCCAGCAAGAACAGCATCAGCACAGCTCAACACTGGAGGAGGGTTGTGCGGCGAACAGATGTCGACAGTCAGTGTCGTCGTCATCATCGCTGTCGCTGTCGCTGTCGGCTGGGAGTGAACGATATATAGAAGGCGGTTGGTCGGGCAGGCCGAGCCAGACTATGTCTAATGCGTACAAATTTATGACTTGGTCCCGCGGGGCGCGTGCCGCACGATATTCACACACACACACCCATACGCATTTCTAGTTGTATAACTGCTCTAATACATTCATAAGTTTGCGAAAGGGGCGGTTTATTGTTGTTGCTGTTGCTTGATGTTAATGATGACGAGGAGTTTGCTGCGGCTGCTCATTCGAAGCGCTTTCGAATTTTATTTACTTTTGCCTGCGAGCGTCTTTGGGGTGTAAAATCGCCCAAACCGGAGTCCCGTGGTCCGGGTGTGGGTTACAAAATCCACAATCCTTATTATTATCCTCGTTGTGCCATTTAACATTTGAATTTTGAGCAATTACCGAGCTAGTGTATGTGTGTGTGTGTATGCCCGATTTCTTTGCGTGGGGTTGTTTGCGCTGTTTGGTGTTAAGCCTATAATTATTATCCGGTGGTCGTAAAAAAGGTGGAAATTAGAAAATCACACCCATTAAAGCGATTGCTGCTGTCTTTCTTCCGGTTTGCTCCGGTATGTGTGTGTAGTGAAATTGAGTTTTAAATGAACTATTGTAAAGAAGCTTTCAACTATTTATTAGTAACTAATGGCATATATTTTTTTGCTTCGATGTTAAGTAAAGCTTTTGAAGATACGTTTAGGGAGAGTTTTACCATCCAAGCATGGGACCGTCAATGGGGAAGTGTAAATCGATTTTGGTCCAAAAGGCCAAGCTTGCTCGAAGCCTAACTATCTAGTAGTAGAACACAAGATGATACCGAAGCAGATATCCACTCCCATTCTACCGATATCAGCAGATACATATATGTGACCCCCAAATATTATTTTTTATATGAAATAACCAGCATCGACCAATAAAATATTTGATAAATGCGATGCAAATGCTCTTTAGGTTAGGTTACGTTAGGTTAATCTGGTAGCCCATGCATAGACCAGTTTTGGACCTTTGCTTCTTAATCTCTTTATGCATTATAAACTCTGCACCAACAAATCCAAGGGTTAAGAAATAATGGCAATACCTTAGAACACCCAAAAGATACTTTGTTTTCCAAAATTGTAAATAAACCAGAGCTGAGCCTTACATAATAAGTATGGGGCACTCGCAACAAGATCAGCTAATGCCCGCCAATTAAGCCTCCAGGAAAGTTCATTTCTTGAGGTTCAATCGTCGATAACAGCCCGAAGATAAAATAACGCCTTGGACTAAGGTTTGGCGAAAAGCCAAGTGTAATAAATACCTATAGGATTTCACTGCTTAAGACTGTATGAGTCATGTGTCACATCTGTATACTTCCTGTCAATCAACAAGTTCTTGGTATATCAGAAAAGTGTTAACCCTTGAATGACTGGAAAACAATAATACGTATGAAAAACCACCTTAAAATCACAAGTTCGTACTCCATGCAAAAGAGATAAAACTAAAAGCTCTAAGCTCAATGCTATTAAGGTCAAATGGACCCGTTAAAGTTAGGTTAAGACTCTATATAAACAGTGGTTCAACTTTCTTTGTACCAGCGGAGAGTCTCGAGTTTGGTCAAATAGTTAACTAAGTCTATTTGATATTTATAAAAAGCTTAGATTATACGCTTCCTTCTCGTTGCTAGCCAAAAAGAAACGAATTTTGTGTGCAAATAATATCAGAAACTAAATTTTTCCAAATGAAAATATTAAAAAGTCTAAAAAATTGTTAAAAAATAATAAGATTTTAAAAATTTGTATTTTTTATACAAATTAAATCAGAATTTAAAACATGCCCGGAAGCTGTACGAAAGGACTACCAGACAAAGCAAAAATTTTAATGAAATATGTTAAAAAAAATATTTGATACAGACAAATATGTTAAAAATATTTTAGAAT
>NW_017537512.1:457551-461748 GCF_001853355.1 Bactrocera latifrons | reverse complement strand
CACTTCTCTAAAATTTTTATTAATATATAATATATCTGAAAATGATTGCTATTGATACTTTCTGATATTCTACGAGAAACAAAAACGAAATGACTTAAAATTTACTGCAAATGATATCCCAACCGTCTTCATTAATTTGGCACGATAAAAAAACTATAAAACGCACCTTAAATGGACTTTGCCAAAAGAGTCACTAAACAACTCATGGCATTATCACCAAGGTTAAAAGTAACCTTTGAACTGGCGGCCGAAAACGTCAGAGGCCAGCTCAGCAGGAAGCAATAAACATGTACACAAATAAAATTGGCAATTTTAGCGCAAAAATCAGTGATAAGCAATTATAAACTAATTTCGCTCTTCCCGGTTTTTAATACCCTGAACAATATCCAACACAATGTACATACTAAATTTGCCACGGTGTTTGTAACATTCGGCGAGCGGAGACGACTTATTTTTTGAGATATCACTTTGAAATTTTGCACACGTCCTTTTCTCAGCAAGTAACTGCTCACTTGTCGACACCGATGACATCGGACTACTGTAAGTTATAGCTGCCATACAAACTAACCGATCAAATTAAGTTCTTGTATGAAAAACTATTGTATTTGGCGAGCTATCTTTACCAAATTTCACATGGATTATTGTCCAAGACAACGCCATAATCTTTAAGGAAAAATTGTTCAGATAGGGCTACTATAGCATAGCTGCCATACAAACTGACAAAACCAGAACAAATCTTTGTATGGAAAACTTTTTTATTTGGCGAGATATAAACACTAAATTTGGTGTGAGTTATTGCCTAAGGTAGCCCTACAATTTGCGAATATTTTGTTCAGATCGGGTAACTACAGCTTATAGGTGTCATATAAGCTGAACGATCAAGCTCAAGTCCTTCTATGGAAAAATATTTTATTTGTCGAGATATCTTCATGAAATTTGTTGTGAATTATTGTTCAAGACAAATCCGCAATCTGTGAACAAATTGTTGAAAATCGAGATAAATACTTTATATCCTTTTTTGTTATAAAAAATGCAAATGTGTGGGGTATTAAAACTTCGGTGTAGTCAAAGTTAATATATATAAGCTCAAAGCTCACTAAAATTGCTAACGTAATATATGGCAATATTTTTGTTGTGTTTTTTAATAGACATCCTTCACTTTGTACTTTGTATTCAAGATATTAATCCAGTGTTAGCATATACACTTTATTATTTTACACTTATTGCGTAACAACAATTTAGTTGCTTTTGTATATGTGTATATGTGTTTTTGTGTTTATTTTTGCAAATTTTATAAAAAATTTCGATAAATAACGCAACAAGGAAATAGTACGTAAAGCCATGACGACCATAAAGATTTCAGTTGTTCACATTTAACCATAAAAATTTATTTTCGCAATATTACTCGCCATACAATCAATAGAACATTTCGATAACTGTTTTTATTTTGTTTTATTGTTGTGTTTTGATATCTAAAATCACGCAAAATTTAAGCAAATAAGGGAGCTTCTACTGAAACAACTGTGCATGGCTGTAGTATGCAAGTATGAATGTGCTTATGTGTATACCGTTATAAATAAAAGCACGTAAAATGCCGACGGCAAATTATTGATAATTTTTGTTGTTATTGGTTTTCGTTTTTTAAATTATTTTCTTTTTTGAAATTTTAAATTTTCCAAGCAACCGCAAGCTACCTTTTTCACCACCAACTCACCACTGTGCAGGTGTCAACTAACCGTCCAACTAACTGCCAGTCGTGGGAGAGCAATCAAGAGTCAGCAATCAGTATTTGAAATATCAACTCTTTGGCATTATTTTTTGTTGTATATTTTTCTACTGTAACTTTGATGATGAAGCGTGTATTAATGCTAAACAGCAAAGAGCACACAATTAGTTATCAATTTATCAGTGGAAAAAAGGTGTAAAGTTTAGATAGGCTCTTGATTTATGATCGTAGATAAAGAATTCGTGCCTAGGCAGTAAGGTATAAATGTACATATGCATATATTGTATATAAAAATAGGTTTGTCGATGTGTAGATTAGTTGTTGTTGTGCTTATGCCCTGCACAGTGGTAGAAGCGAATGACTATATATACATGAACTAGCCTTTCAGTTTCTGAGATATCGATCTGGAACTTTGTGCAAGCTCTTTTCTGCTCAAGCAGCTACTATTTTGTCGAAATCGCTAATATCGGATCACTATGGCATATAGCTATCATACAAAGTGATCGAGCGAAATCAAGTTCTTGTATGGAACATTTTTTTATTTGTTAAGATATCGCCACGAAATTTGGCACTGATTATTTTCCAAAAAAATCCCACAGGCCCTGAATATATTTTTCTGATCGGACTACTGTAGCGTATAGCTTTCATATAAAGTGATCGATTAAAATCAAGTTCTTGTATGGAAAACCCTTTTATTTGCTGAGATAATTTTGAGAAATTTGGCATAAGTTATTGTGGCAGGCAACATTATAACCTGCTCACAGATCGGCTTACTATAACATATACATAGCTGCCTTACAAAATGATGAATCAAAATCAGGTTCTTGTATGGAACCCTGCTTTATTTGACGAGCTATCATGTCGAAATTTGCCACATATTTTTATTCAAGGCAAAGCTATAATTTCTGAATATATTATTTAGATCGGTTGACTATAGCATATAGCTGTCATAAAAACTAAACGATCAAAATCAAGTTTTTGTATGGAAAACTTTCTTATTTGACAAGACATCTTCTCGAAATTTGACACTGACTTGAATTCAAAACAAAGCTATAATATCTGAAAATATTGTTCGGATCGGTTCACTATAGCATATAGCTGTCATACAAACTGACTGATCAAAATCCAGATATAGAACTTTTTATACACTTCTATGTTATGTGAAGGATATTATAGCAGCCGAAATGTACATACTTTCTTTATTATTATTATTCTTGTTATTACTTATTCTTATTTTTAATGCTATTATTTTTTTTTTTTCGAAAATTGCTTCTTCTATTTGGTTGGCAACTTGGATATGCACATATCAACTATAAGTGTTGGTATTTTTGTTGTTTTTATTGTTATTGTTGTTCTTTTGTTGTTATTACTATTGCATTTTTATAATCTATACAATGTTTGTAACAACTATCTGGATCGATCGCGTTTTACATACATACTTCAACCCATTCAAACCCACCACAATTTCCCAACACCCAACGATCGTACAATCAGGAAATCAATCATATAAGCTATAGCAGCCCATAACTCAGTTATAAGTGCATCTTTAAAGTTTGCCGCCGCCAAACGAGCCACAAACGATCGATAGCAACTAATCGCTAACTATTTGCTTATTGACCTTTGCATTTATTGCCCCTATATATTGTGCATACAATGTAATACATATGTACATGTGTATGTATGTATTTACTTTCACAATATTTGCCCAAAACGTGTTGTTGCTGTCAACGTTGTAAGCCTCATGTAATTACTTATAAGAAAGTTATTTGCCTACGCACTCATAAAGTGTCTTCGCGACAAATCAGCGGCTCAACACGATGTTGTAACAGAAAATTATAGCAAGGCATTTCACACTGTATTTTCTTTAAGGCAATAGAAATTTATACCTTTGCTCCTTCTTCGCCTGTTCTCGGTCTGTAAGATTTATGATCCATGCTTTTGCCTTTGTGGCGTTGCTTGCCGCGGAGGCAATACTTGAGACTTTTGAAGCCCTTTTATATCGTAGATTATTGGTTCATTATGTTCATGGTATAAAAATATGGAGAAAAGAGAGAGTATAAAAATATGGAATAAAAAAATATTTTGAAAACAAGTAAGGAAGTGCTGAGTTCGGGTGTAACCGAATATTTCATACTCTTGCATCTCGTAGGGATTAAAGACAGGTATGTACTTTCAAGTACATAAGGCTTGTTAGTTATGGTGCTTAGGGCGAGTTTTCGCCCGATTTTGTTCATTCTAAGTACAAATATGCACCATTATAAGAAAAACACAAATTTTCAATTTTATTAAAATAACTCACAAGTCACCCGGAAGTTCGAAAAATTTGATATTAGGTATATGGGGACTCAGGGGATTATTGACCCGATTCAACCCATTTTAGATACACAAATATACTGTCGCCAAGAATGGATTCTCTCTGAAATTCAATTATGTATCTCACAAGCTGACCGATTTTTCTTTACTTTTTTGTC
>NW_017537512.1:426076-456403 GCF_001853355.1 Bactrocera latifrons | reverse complement strand
AATAAAAAATGAGCAAGTTTAAAAATCGAATAAATAACTTTTCCCTCTAAAATTCTACAGCCACCTATCGACATATTTACTTACAAATATACATATACCATATACTGACAAACATATGTATATACAAAAAACTTTAACCATTGCTTCTATCTTATTGTCCGTAACTGTATGTTTATATTGGTATGTACCATATATTTTCTCTTGCTGGCAACTCAACGCAATCTTACTCAAATCAAATCACATCAATATGACTGGTGCAATATTTCTTCACGTAATCTGGTCAATATTTTAACTAAAAAAAAAATTACACGAAAAAGTAGCATTTAAATCACACCAAACAATTCAACAGTGTCAACTAATAAAAATCGCAATAACCGAAAATGTATTTGTTATTTTAAATACGATTGTAAATTTAATACCTTTTTTAATTGCATTGAACGCAAACGGCGCGCTAAAGATAATATATAGCAGTCAGTGGCAATGATTGTTGCTAATGAGGTGTATAGCAATACATACATATGTATTGTAAATATATGTACATACTTATATATAATTATTTGGGGAATCTGATATACAAATATATTATATATTTGTGTGTGGTAGCTAATGTATCTATCTATATTTTTGTTGTTTATGTTGCCAACATATTTATATGTTGTTTTTGTGCTCCCAAATGTGCCTAGTTAAACATAATATATATAAAATACACTGTATATGTGAAATCAATGCCTAAAATGCAATAAAAATAAACGAAACCACAATTATTTTTGTTGCTTTTGCGTGGAAAATCAACGAAATCAGCGTCAAAATAATAAAAATAATTGAAAAACAAAAATCCAAACTAAAATTTCTCAAACAAGAAACACTTGCACAAAAAAACTGACAATTGGCGATTTATATGAAGAACAATACTTAAGCATTTACAAAAAATATATATATATATTAGTAATAAATTTTATCTAGTAAAAGCAAGTAATAATTGTAACAGCAAAGCAATAAAAAATTTAAAAAAAATAATTTTCGAACCGAAATCTGGCACAAATTATTTATTATGGACTTTTATTAAACACTCCAAGCAATTATGGTCAGTGATTTATATATAATATTATATATGCATATATATATATATACATATATATGTACATACATATACATAAGTCATACACATTACCGTTAGCATTACAAAAGTCGCTGAGCAGGCACCACATTTACTGTCATGTATGCAACAGTCACTCGGCCGCACACTGAACTCCCGAACACACCTCAACGCTATCTATGACAGTTATTAGTTGCCAGTATAGTAGACTATTTGATTCCGGTCAAAAAATGACTTCATTATCAAAGCAATAGAACATGCATTCAATAGCCAATTCGGCGTACACTGACTGACTCTCAATGCTCACTCGCTCAGTTGTTCACCACTCACACAGCTAATGATTTATGAGCGGCAAACGCATGTCGCATGCAGTTCAGTTGCAGGTATTGATCACTCATAAAAAAAAATTGTAAAATTTGGAACATAATTGTGGCTAAGGCTTGCACCATTTTGCTTCTAATATAAATTATACAATACATCTTATGTATGTATATGTTTGTATATGAGCAATCAAAATATTTGTATTGGCATTTTTGGCAGCCAAATACCAATGAACTAATATTGAATTACTAAATCCCTGCTATAAAACATGTAAACATTGGATAAGCACAGTGGGTCGTATTGTGGTAAAAAAAAGTTCCAACTTTAAAAAGACGTTTTTACATTCGACATTACATTCGACACATTTTTTTTTTAATTATATAATTATTTATTCGATTTAATGCCACTTTTTTTAGAGCAGGCAAACAATGGAACATCTCTTGTGCACTTGTCCCTTATTGGAAAAACTACGCAGTAAGCATTTGAGGAGGTGTCGATAGTGAGGCAGTAGATTCTGTTAAAATTCGCGTCCAGTGCAGGTATCCTAAAGATTACTCCTTCGACCCACAAACTAAACTTCTATGGTAACGCAAAGGGCCAAAACTTAATGCAATTTTCTAACTAAAATTTACGGTTTCAGACACCAATGCCAGAAACATTGAATTTTTTCGATTACTTCGAATCAAGCCATTTTTGGACAACTTGTTCTCTTTGTATTCCACAGTATTCCAGTGAGGAAGTTCTACATCGACCAGAACAAATGATAGTCAGAAGCTACAAGGTATGGTCTACATATAAGGTGGTTGCGGCAGAATTTGCCAGCCACTGTTTTTCAAATGTTTTTAACCAGTCTTGGAACATTAGGCCGCGCATTGTCATGATGAAAAATTATTGCCTGGTGCCTAGTGACAAATTCGGAACGCTTTTCGGCATTGGCTCGCTTCAATTTATTGAGTTGTTGTCGGTTGAGTTCTACCATTAATAATTTCACCCGATTTTGGAATTGTATAATTCCACCATATTATACAAAACATTGCCTTGAAATTTAAAGAGACCGAAGATATTCGACTTTCCTGTTGATTTTTTCTGTGGGCCACGTTTCACATATAAGATTTTACGCTTGAGGTTATCATCATGGATCCATTTTCAGACATGCGTCAGAATCCGTTGCTAAAACGGCTTCTTTTTGTAGCGTTAAAGCAGCACTTCTGGAAATAAGAATTGTTGTTTTCAACTTCAACTTGGCTTCAATTTATATGGCACCTGATTTACTCATTTCTAAATGGATCCGATTGCTTCTAATGGTTTCGAAATATTGCTTGAATGACTTCAAATGATTCTGCAAGCTCTTCATGTGTTGACAGCAATTTTCATCGAGTAATGCTGCCAGTTCTTCGTCTTCAAGATTTTTGAGACTTCAGAACTTTTGAGACTTCAGAGAATTGATTGAAAAAGTATGTCATACATATGGTATATAGAAAAAGACGCAAAAAGACAGTAGCTTTCCAACGCATGTTCCACTATTGGATCTATAGAAAAATAATGAAGTTACGTCATCTCTTGGCTAATCTCACGAATATAATCATATATCCAATACAAATATAACACTTTTGACCATTTAGGGGGCTTGTTTACCAAAACTATACCCTTCCCAGTTAGCTAATCTATCACTTATGGCAAATCAATACAACTTTTTTGACGTTCAAGTGCGCACCTACTGCTTTTACAGTTATTTGCGTATGTATGTACATATGTATATGTGTGATTATATTTCGCAATTTCTTAAAAATAATTTATGACTAATAGTATATCGGCTCGAGTGTGTATTGCTTGTAGTACTTGCTGAAGACTATTACTGTAATGCCTAATCGGCAAGCAATTTGATCGAAGTATAAAATACATTAGGGCAATTCTTGACATACTTAAAACAAGTTTTTAGAATCTTAGATCTTTTATTAATCATAACATATAAGAAGTGAAAATTAAAATCATGATCTAAAGCTCTACAAAAAGATGCGGCGACGAACAGAAGGTTTCCAGACCGGAGCATACTCTTTTAGGAACCAAAGTGGTGATCTACTGGCTGAAGTTCAGAGCATACTAAAAAAACAAAATTGAGGGGACAGGAATAGATGTTCACTAAAAAATTCACTAAATATCAAATCATAGAAAGGACCGATGAAAGAAAGATCGGCATACACCAGTTCTTTGTCGAAGCGTTTGGGTCTGGTAATGAATGAGGACAAGACGAACTATCTATTGCCATCAAACAAACAGTCATGACATTCGAGACCAGGTTCGCATGTCACTGTTGACAGTCATAACTTGGAAGTCGCAGATAATGTCCTCTATTTTGGAACTAGCATTAACTCCAGCAATATCAGCTTGAAATCTAACACAGAATCATTCTTGTCAACGGGTGCTATTTTGGACTGAGTTGGAAATTGAGAAGTAAAGGCCTCTCTCGACGAACAAAAAGCGAACTCTGCAAGTCACTCATCACCGGCCGTGCTATATGGCGCAAAGGCATCGACGATGTCAACATCTGATGAGTCGGCGCTACGAGTTTTGGCAGCAAGGTTCTGCGGAAGATTATGGTTCTTTGCGTATTGGCAACGGTGAGTACTGCATTTGATAGAACGATGAGCTGTACGAGATATGTGAGAGCATTAACATAGTTCAGCGCATTAAGGGGCAGGGGCTGCGATGGTTAGGTCATGTCATCGGAATGGATGAAAGCACTCCAGTCCAACACGAGAGTACTCGACGCAGTTCCCGCCGGGGAAAGCAGAGGAAGAGAGAGACTTCCACTCCGTTGGAGAGATCATGTAGAGAAGGAACTGGATGCACTTGATATATCCAATTGGCAAAAAGGAACAGCGACTGCCGCGCTGTTGTAAAATCGGCTATAACCGTGTAAGCGGTATCTACGCCAATAAAAAAAGAAAAAGTGCCTCCCTAATGTTTATAAATATATGAATTTATTGTGCTTTAACTGCTTTTTTGTACAAATTTTACAAAATTCCTCAACGACTAGTCACAGCATTTGTTAATCAAGCGGTTTGACAGCTTAGGTGATCAATCTGTCATTTAATTAAAGCGTGATTTGTCATACAAAGTAACTGTAAAGTGTCAACTTGCCAAGCAAATGCAAAGTGTATGTGATTTCTTAGACATACATATAATATGTATGTATGTATATAAGTCTTAATATGTATGAACTGTGTTGAAAGCAGCACGTCGGCCCGTGCCTTCAATTCTAATCAAACTTACACACGAGCTTTGTAGCTTTTCAAAAAGCGTCGCAAAAATTAGATTTATTTTCTTAATTAATATGCGTAATTGTTCCAGTTAAGATATGAATTTTTAGTATTAAACTTATAGTGAGGTTAGGTTGTATAGGCATATGCCGACATACACTTATGTAGCTGTAAGTTTAATGTTTTAGGATGGGAATTGTATCTAGTATGCTAAAGATCTCCATATCTATATATAAAAATGCCGTCATTTACTTGTAAAATGCAAAAGAACTTATCATCAAATTCGATGTAACCAATATACATATAACCATATTATAACCAAAATTCAATTCCTCGGTTCGGTTGTTCTTCCTGTTACAGCTTTTAGAGCAATTAGAGTGATGTTTTCTCAAAATATTTACGACTAACCACGTATATATAGAAAATCGTAGGTGAAGCTACCTGAAAAAATTCTTTCTTTTTTTCCACAAATACAAGACTATTCCCAAATCGTTTTAAAACTACCTTAAAACCCACTACTTCTGGTTTATTACTGAGTACATCTTGAGAAAACCTCGAAAACGTAGGAATCTCATTGTTAAGGTTATAATTCTTGGAAAAATATAAGTTAGGGTCCATTTTGATACATTATTGAGTTAACCCGAAGAAATATGCGGAAACCTAAGCATTTTATTGTAACAGTTAAGATTATAATTCTTGGGGGCATATACGTCAGGGTCCCTTTTGATTATTTACTCACGGAATTGATTTGCCACCAAGTTCTGGAATTCTTAGCTGCGATAAAAAAAATAGTACTTTTGGTGCTAATGTGGACAAACTGAAGAACAATCTTTGACGAAAATCCACTTTTTATCAAAAATCTCAAATCATCCCTCATCCATGATGTTATTTTCGATAGAGAGCTTGAAATTTGTCTATTTATTTGATGAATACTGTCTATTTATTTTTAAACCCTCACAGTTCTTTTTGAGATAAATGAGTTCAACAGTCAAAGATTAAGACACTTAGACAAGAGAGTGATGCTAAGTCGGTAGAGGTCTTTGAAAAGGTGATAAGAAAAATTCTGTAGAGGTACGGGAAATTGGGGAGAGGTATTTGAAAGAGTGATATGAAAAGTTCGAAGGAAGCCTTTGAAATGGTAAAAATAAAAATTAGTTAGATATCTTTGAAAGATTGATACGAAAAATATGGGAGTAGTGTTTGAAAGCGTGATTCGGGAGAGACCTTTTGAAAGGGTGATACGAAAAATTCAGGAGAGGGCTTTGAAAGAGTGATACTGAAAATTGGGGAGAGGTATTGGAAAGAGCGATATGAAAAGTTCGAGAGAAGCCTTTGAAATGGTGAAAATAAAAATTAGGGAGAGATCTTTGAAAAAGTGATACGAAAATTCGGAAGAAACCTTTGAATGGATGATACGAAAAAGGCCTGCAGATATTTTGAAAAGCCTAGGAAAGCTTATTACACTACTGACAGATTTAAAAACTGTAAAATATCACAAGATTGACCTCAACTTCGTAGAACATTATTAATGCGTCTAACGTATGTATGATCAAAACTGGCAAGGCGAGCGAAAATTTTTGGGAAGAATAGTATCATAGTCTCTTTTAATGAATCTGAAGTTGAAGGACCTTGCGGAAAGAGCTTTCAGGATGTCTTTGAGCGTCTTGGAGAATTTCTCCCGACCAAACTTAAGGCGGATATGCAAAAGCTGCTCAAATGCCTTCAGTATTAAATCTTGATAGTAATATAACTGTGGTTTTGGTACAGTTTTGTTATCCGAGTTTTCTGGAGCAACCAATTAGCTTTGTAATTGTGACCATTTAACTAACGGATGCAGCATTTTTAATGGAGTACAATGCAGATTATTATACGCTATAAGGAAGGAGTGGATTTGAAGCTCTCTGTAAGCTTTAAAACCATTTCATGACGATAAAAGAATAAATTAGGTTCTGTAATGAAATTGCGTAAATGAAAAAGTGCAAACTAAAGCATATACTTGTAAGTACATAAAAGGTTCAAAAGCATCATGGAACGAGTTTTACCATACGATCAAATATCACCTGGACTGGCAAAAAGACTTCAATTATTTTAATAAGCACATAAAGAATACAAAAGCATACATGGATCGAGTTTTGGCATATGATCAAATTTGACCCGGACCAGCAAAAAAATCTCATTTATTTTAATAAATCCGTTACTATGAGCTAGAAAATGAAAATGTGCAAAGTAATTGCATATAAGTACACAAAGGGTTTAAAAAAATACATAGAAAAAGAATAACCATATGATCAAATATGACCCGGACTGATAAAAATAAATTTCTATTATTTTAATAAAAAAAATACAAAACGAAAATGTGAAAAGAAATATAAATAAGTTCATAAAGTGTCCAAAAGAACAGGGAAGGAGATTTATCATTTATCAAATTTGACCCGGATTTACAAAAACATTTCAAGTACTTAAATAAAAACCGTTGTTATCAGGTCTCTTTGAGCTTCAGCATATTATATACAATTTCTTTGTATGATTTTTAATTAAGAAATATATTTACTCTTTATACCTTAATACTTTATTTAATACATGCTACTACAAAAAACAACAATAAAAGCCTTTTCCAACACCATTATACCCAAGGCTACTACTATCAACAAAGTTGAAATTTAATTACATCAAAAAGGCCAGCAATATACATGTGTATATAATCACGTGCATACCTACGTGTGTATGTATGATATTTGCCAACAGTCAAAGCGTATGACAAGTGAAAGCAGAGCCTAGAAAACGCCCGCGCCGCAGCGCTTGGTGTGAATTGTTGAAAAGTAATCACATTTCACTTGTTTAAGCCAGAAAGATTTTTTGGCAATACACAGCTGTCAGTATCACATGACATAGGGACAAAAAAATGCAAAAAATATATAAAACAACAACAGGATATATAATATATAAAACAACATAGCAAAACTCGCTATGTAACACATATGTGAAATGGCGGCAGAAAAAATCAACACATATGCAGCGCCACAAACGCACCAACGCTTATTTATATAAATGTTTGTTTGTATGTATGTATACATATGTTGATATGTAAAAAAAATATTTCCCGCGGAAAAAAGTGGCAACATAAATCCACGCTGTAAGTCTTGGATAAGCTTTTGCTGTGTGGCGACGCGGCGTCATATCAACTTTGAGCGACAGACAAACTGTGACAGCGCGAAATGTGTATGTGCACATGTATATATGTATGTAAGCACATAAGTAGAATGTTTATATATTGGTTATATCTGATAATGGAAGCTGAAAATTTCATTTTATATATTGGATAGTCGAAAAAGTCTTTTCGTATTTCTAATCAAACTTATAATTTTTTTATATTTATAATTAATTTTAATGAACCAAATATGTACCAATGTGGTCGGCCACCTTTTGTTATTTTTCCATTAGAGACATTATTCCATCCGTGTAAAACTTTGTTGGTTTCACGGCGAAAAACTGCGACAAGTAATTTTCTTCTTCTTCTCTTGAAGCCAACTTTACTTCATTAAGGGGGTTCTGCATTGTCCGAAACAAATGGTAGTCCGATGATGCAAGGTCAGGGCTACATGGTGGATACAGCAAAACATCCCTGTCAAGCTCTCCCAGCTTTTGCCGAGTCAACAAAGATGTGTGTGGTGTAGCGTTGTCCTAATGGAAGACGAAGCCTTTTCTGTTGATCAGTTCTGGCCATTTGTTTCGATTGCACGCTTCAATCTCATCCGTTGTTGTCGGTGTAATATAATATGTAGAATCAATTGTTCAACCAGGCTGAAAACGCTCATAGTGGATGATTATTTTCTAATTCCACCAAGCACTCAGCATAACCTATCGATTCGTCTATTCTGGCTCTGCGACCATTTGTTGAGCTTCACCACGCTTGGAGCATGATCTTTTTCGCACATTATTGTCATATTTGATCCACTTTTCGTGTCCTTTTACTATTCGCTTCAGAAATGGTTCGATTTCATTTCGTTTCAGGACACAGAATCGCAGTTGTTAATTTGGTCCATTACATTTTTAACACACATACAATTCACGTGGTACCCAAACATCGATTTTTTTTTTTTTTTTTGCCAGCCTTTTTTAAATGGTTCAAAGCTTAAAATCTCACGACATAATATGATTGTGAGTTCTAGAGATATACTACTGCAACGACATCTCATAACAAAATACGAAAAGACTTTTTCGATTACCCAATATTTACATATATACCGGAACAACTACGATAAATAAAATTCAATGTCCTAAAACAAGCTCTAACCTACTAGATATGTATTTACGCAAATTGGAAACAAATACACACACACACACACATAAAAGCATACGTATGTACATGTAAGAATGTGGAGTGTGAGCGCCAACGAATATCTCAGCAATCTAACTGTAAGTGTAGCGCACTGATAGGTTAGTCACCCACGCGCGCCATGATGGACAGCATGAAAATACGCCAACAAATACGCCATTTTCACAAATCTGTTGTCCTCGCAATTTTACTGCGCACAAGCTTACAAACTGACGTACGTGTGTATATAAAATGTGTATTTGCTTATGGTAGCACCACAAAAATTCGCCATTGCTGCTGGATAATGCTGCTTGCGCAACACTACAAACCTTGAAAGCTGGCATACATATCAAAGAAATATGCATACAGATAAGTAAATATATACACACTCGTATTTATATTATATATGTCTGTGTACATATATAGAAACATACATATATGTTATAACCACTCCTGCTGTTATGTATTTTTCAATCAAAAAATCTTTGCATATTCGCTTTTTTGTTATTGTTTCTACTTCAGATTGTTTTTTATACCCTAAACAGAGTATGTGAAGTTTGGCGCAACGTTTTTAACAACCAGAATGAAAACGACGAATACCCTATGAAATATTACATACATATGTATGTATATGCGCAAACTAGTGTCCCAGTTTCGAATATATCGATCTGGAACTTTGCTGAACTTTCTTTGCTCTTCAAGCAGCTGCTCATTTGTTGGAACCAGTATCGGACTACTTATAAGTTATAGCTGTCATACAAACTAACTGACCAAAATCAAGTTGTTGTATGAAAAACTTTTTTATTTGCTGAGAAAACTTTACCAAATTCAGCATAACCTATTTCTCAAGCCATTGCTACAATCTCCGAACATAATATTTGAATCGGATTACTATAGCGTATAGCTGTCATACAAACTAACCGCTTAAGTTCTTGTATGGTAAACTTTTTCATTTACCATGTTATCTTCACGAAATTTAGCTTAACTTATTTTCCTAAGCATTGCTACCATCCCTGAACAAATTGTTCAGATCGGACCACTATAGCATATACCTGTCATACAAACTAACCGCTCAAAATCAAATCCTTACATAGGAAACTTTTTTATTTGATGAGACATCTTCACGAAATTTGTCATAACATATTTTGGAAGGTATTGCTATATTCTATCAATATATGATTTAGATCGGACTACTATATAATATAGCTGCCATACAAACTGACCGCTCAAAATCAAGTCCTTGTATAGACAAATTTTTCGTTTAACAAAATATCTTCACCAAATGTGGCATAACTTATTTTCCAAGACATTTCTACAATATCCGAAGAAATTGTTCAGATCGAACCACTATAGCATATACCTGTCATATAAACTAACCGCTCAAAATCAAGTTGTTGCATAGGAAACTTTTTTATTTAACAAAATATCTTAACCAAATGTGGCATAACTTATTTTCCAAGATATTTCTACAATATCCGAAGAAATTGTTCAGATCGCACCACTATATCATATAGCTGTCATACAAACTGACCGCTCAAAATCAAGTCCTTGCATAGGAAACTTTTTTATTTGTGCAGGGCATTATAGCTACGTTACTTTTTCTTATTACTTATTGTTTTTGTATCATATTGTTGTGTTTTTTTTTTTTTTCAATGCCTTTCGCCTTATTTTACGCCATGTCCATGTCATACGCTTGGGAGATTTACGCTTGCCAGCTCAGCGCACAATGATCCACAAACGGAATAATGGATTTTTGGATTTGCTCTTTGTCTGTCGCTTATTATTGTCCTGCTGCATACATACATACATACAAATATTGATAGTACATACAAATACTTATATTGTATATAATATATATTTACGTATTCAGCGTTGGCGGTTGGCGCTTTAAAATCACACATTACTCAAATTAATTTTAATTTTTTTTTTCTTCTCGTTTTGCTTTGCCCATTTTTCATGTTTCGTCCATTTCGCTTTAGTCCACAACTTTGCTGTTGTTATTATATACACTTGTTCGTACATATGTTTGTTGTTATGTGTATATATTTTTTGTTTTCTGCACTCTGGTAACGCTGTCAACGCCTGGCTCATCGTCGCCAGTTTTAATTAACTGGGGAGTACACAACGGCTCCGCAGGCAAGTTCTGTGCGCGCGATTTGATGAAATGGTTGGCATGAAATTCATCAGGTGTAATGTGCGCGATATTTTAAAGTTGCAGTAAATTTAATTTGGTTTTTATATGAGTTTTGTCTTATCCTTAAGATGAGGTAGCATATTAATTATATTTTAAGAGCAAACAAATATAATTCGAAAATTATAAAAAAAATTCGAAAATTATGTTAAAACAAAAACTAAAATTTAAAATTCAGAAGGCAAAAAAAAATTTTTTTTAAATAAAAAAATTGTATATGCTATATCGACCGGAAAGTCAGATAAAATTCAGATTTTTATGATTTTTTAAGAGGTATTTTGTTTAATAAGTAAATAAAATTTTAATATAGGAGGTGATCCAAGTAGAGTTCATTTTTTCCAAAAACTTTTTTTACTAAGTTTCTGTGTTTTTTCCTTCAAAACAGTACGGAACCTCGAAATGAATCACCCTTTAATAATCAGCGATTCACTTTAACACCCTTTAGATTGTCTTGTTACCATAGCCGATTGACAGGAATGCCCCCAAAAAATAAAAGTATTATAACGATACCTCAATATAGGAATAGTACAAATTTTAATTTTTGAAATGCCGTCATATAAAGTTTTTTTTTTTTTTTTGTAAAAAATCACTTGCTTAAAAAATTTAAATAATTATCAATACATTATCCTCCTATCTCCTTGGATCGTTAACAGACAAATATGTCGAAGAAAGTTAGGTTAGCTTAGATGTCTGATGATATACAAGTATGTCTATTAAAATTAGGCTATCTTAGCCCACTAATCCCTCAAGTTTACATGGGATCACACTCAAACTGTTACGTACAGTTCTTTGTCCAATCCAATGTGATTTGCCTTGAACTGGCAAAAGCAGGATATTGGAGGAGGAGGTGTTGAGCTGATTCTCATATTTTCCCAAAAATATCTACGGTCATGTGAAATTTTTAAGTCGGAAGTTCCAGCTGATTTGCCGACATGTTTAAAGTTTGCGGAGCTGATTACATTAAGTTAAAAAATTATTCTCAATTATTCTATAATATATTCATTATGCTACTAAATGCAGGCAAATTAAATTTATAAGTGGTTATAACCCCTTGAACCCAAAAACAAAAACAAGTATGTTTCTTTGATAATTCCATATAAAATATTCTAACTCAAAACTTTTGTTATAATTGATACAAATCGTCCGTCACCTGAAATGCAAAACAGCCTGCCATAAAAAAAAAAATCGAAAAAAACGCTGAAATGGCTGTGAGAAAAATTTTATACCATTATCAGAATAGCATAAAACAAACTTTGTATTGTATTTCTGTTTTTTTTTTTTTTTGTAAATTTTTGTTTTTTATTTCTAATCCAATTATTTCTTCTAAAAATAAACCAAAACCTGCTTTATAAACTTCGAAAAAATCGAATTTTTTTTTTCTTAAAAATAATCTGAGAATATGTCCCCAAAGTTAGAGATGGGAATTCGAAGTATTTTCGAAGCTAGAAGGGAAATACTTACCGAGCGTCTTGGGTAGAAAGCGAAAATTTTGTCGCGCGATTTCTCGGTTTTTCGTTTTTACGATTTTTATTAATTGGCGGGCAGGATAGAAAAAAAAAAACTAAACGTCGTATGAAATTGGGGCAAAGTTTATTATCTTTGGCATTCAATTATTTAAATTTATTTTATTTAAAATAAAAAAAGAACTAAGAAAAGTCAAGTTCAACATAATTTTTTGGTCAAAAACCTCTTTTTTATTTATAAAATATTTTTTTAAAATTTTACAATTTTTTTCTAACTTTTTTAGTTTAACTAGAAGATAAATTATTAAAAAGTATGAATCTCTTTGATTTTTTTGTTTCCGACAGAAATTGCGACCTGCGTCCTGCCTGCCATGCGAGATGCATCGGGGAATTACTTCCCGATAGATTAGATTTCGTATCCAAAAAATTTATGAATGATGTTGAAATATATAACTATAAACGCTAGAAATTTCGCTTTAATCAACTATTACTTTCCCACCCAAAAAAACTCCTAAAAATCGTTTTTTTTAAGCCTCTAAAGCAGGCTCCCCCCTTAAGGGAGTCTTCTTTTGCATTTTCTGAGAAAGCTTGCTATAGTAATTTATACTTCAGAAAGCCAAGCATATACTAAACACAACTGATTATATTGATATATTTTTTTGGGCAGATGTTATACCAACCTAGAAAAAAATATTTCGACGAATTGATTTTCTTGCGAAATTTAAATTAAACAGTATTACTATTTTTTGCTCACACTGTAAAGACCGTACGTAGTCAAACAAGTAAAAAAAGCCCAACTGCATAAAAACACAAAAAATAAGGCTAGTCCGGGTCATATTTGATCTGATGGTACTGGACCTTTAATTGAAAATTATTTAAATCTAAAAACATGAAATGATTAGTTTGCCCAAAATTGCATTTTTTTTTTTTTTTTTTTTTTTTAATTTTAAATTTTGATGGAGTGCTCAGAACAGATACTTGCGATAAACTGAAATATTTGTCTAAGCATTAGCATTAGCCGCCTAATTTGTAAAAATTTCAAAACTCTTTGCCGAATTATAAGTAGCTTTATAGTATGTTCAATACGTATATAGGACAAGTATCATAAAGAATCAGCGCTATCTCTGGCTTTCTTCTATCCAAGTGGGATACTCTTTCGGATCGACTTTTTAACCTACACCCGAAAGAAAATTTGACACATAAATATTGTTTAGACCCATGGAAGTGTTATATGAAAGTATAGTTTTTAATAAAAATATTTATTTAAGTTTATTTTTTATAATAAAACAAGTTTACCGCACACAAGGGAATTTCATTTGCACCTTTAAGTATTCTTTCATCAAGATTTTTAAAGATAAAAAAATATAAAAAAATTATAGAAAAAATTGTGTAAAGAACTATTTCGTTTTTAAGTTAAAGCACATTAAAACTGAATCTCACAAGCTCAAATTATATTTTTTACTAAACTAAAACTCAGCGACATCAATTTTAGAACGGAATTTCACTGAGTTTTCGCATTTATCATAAAGCATGTAGCATACAAATCCATTATGGCGTGTATAAAGCTCGAAATTTGATTTCTTATTGGAAAAGTACGGAAACTTTTGTTTTGTTTGTGGAACTATATCGTCACCTGAAATGCAAAATAACGCCACACCACTTTTCATAAGTTTACAGGCGAAGATAAAACGATATAATAGAAACAAAGTTAGAAATTTGGTTATAAAATGGTTATTATATCTGACAACGATTTTCAATTGGTTTTTTTGATAAAAGCACTTTTCAAAAACTTTTGAGCTTGATTTTTGTTGATTAATGTTTACTATATTCAAGCGAAAAGTACATAATAAGCACACCATTAAACATGTTTTCCTTCAACAAATTTTTGCATTAGCAAACTTTTTTAAAGCACACGCATTCATTAACTTCACTAAAGTCACTCCACTTACCGTCGGCGATTTTCTTTTTCGGCAAGACGGCTTTAAAAGCCGACACCGGTTGATAATCTTGCGTCTGATCGCTGCCATGTTGTTGCTGTTGTTGTTGTTGATGTTGCACGCGTTGTTGTAGTAATTGTGTTTGATTCGGTATTGTGGTCGCTGCTGTTGTTGTGATATTAGAACGCATATTTAGATCGCGTAACGGCAAACTGGCTGCAGTGCCACCGTTGCTGCCACTAACAAAATTACTGGGAAAATCAGCGGCAACTGCTGGCTTAAAATTACCCAAACTATAGTCGAGCGGTAGGTGATGTTGCTGTTGTTGTTGCTGCTGCTGCTGTTGGCGTACAGCGGCCGCACAGATTGTTGGTGACAGCGAATGCGTTTGTGGCAACGACGGCAATGTTGTAGGCGCTGTTGTGGGTTGTGTGGCAGCCGACGGTGGGTGTGGTAAATTCGCTTCCATTTTCACAATTTCCATGTTCCGGTATGTGTGTGTGAGGGGAATTATTTTGAATTTTTAATTTGCGGGGATTAATTTTGTATAATTTTTTGGAAATTAACTTTTTATAGTTTGGAAATTAATTTTTTAATTATTTCTTTTTTTAATTTCAAAAATTAATATTAATACAGTTATAATTACTTAACTAAAAAGTAAAAAAATCCATACAAATTCACAAGCAACAATTCGCCTGCGAAAATTAAAATTGACTTTCGTAGATTTATTACACACATAACGTTTCTATTTATGGCTGGCCACCTACAAATGCCAATTATATATAGCACCGAAAGCATGCGTCTAAAATACGTGCTAAAATACTTAAAATGCTCTACTATAGACTAATATTTCWTTAATCAAGTGCTTACCTTTAGAGCGCCAGTAGAATGCAGCAGCGTTTTAGAAAAGTATGAGATTAGTATTCGCACAAAAGCGTGTCTTTAGTTTTTCGCGCCAATAATATACGCTTCAACAGCCATCCACCACACAATGCCTAACTAAATCTATTTACATATCTACGTAGTAGGTGTGCGCCCAATTTTACACACTTTGGCGAAATTGTTTTTTAATTTAATAAACAAAATAAAAAACAAGACAAAATGCTACAACATTAACTTGTATTTTTCTCGCTTTTCCGAACTACTCACTTGTTTTGGTGTTGAAAACTCAAAACTATATACAAAACCTCTTGCCACAAGCAAATTTCAATAATATGCTCACAAAATGCTACACACAACAAGTCAATTGATCGGCGTCACCTAAGGCCATTAGCAACAACAGGCGAAAAACACTCTCAGCAAGTGCCTCAACATCGAGGAGACGGAGACACGACGTAACGCCTCCTCCATACGGACCAGGCTAACCGGGCTGCCAGGCACGCGGGCAGTTGGACGGTCAGCGTTAAGAGCTAACAAGCCAGACGCCGAAATAGAAAAAAATCTTAATAAAAGCAGCAAAACATAAATAAATACGTATATGAAATATTTAAATATTCATTGTACAACCAAACAAATGTACTTCGCAAAGATAACAACAACAGTAATAGGTTGTGTCAGAAAAAAAAAATTGGGAGTGTGCGGGTGTAAGTACTACTCAGTGGCCCACGCACACAAATTTTTTTTTTTTGAAAATTGCTGGTTTTGTCATCACCTTTTTGTTATTGCACAGAATGTTTGATTTGTTTTGCTTGTATTTTACAGTCTATTTTGTGGTTGTCGGCAAAATAAAATTAGCAATGTTTATGCACACAAAATTACAAAATATGAGTCGCATTTGTTGCAAAAAACGTGAAGMAACAGATTTTCCTGGTCCATTGTCATAATGTACTTTTTATAAAATCTTGAAAAAGAAAATGTCTTGGCAGTAAATTTTAAAGTNTTTTTTAAATATTTTTTGTATAAATATCTTTAAAATTTGGACGCGCGCGTTACATTTTTAAGAAATTTTTACTGTTTGACATTCGCATTGTGCGCGCACGACATTATTTTAGTGTAGTTATCCGCCAGTTGGTTGGTGTGTCTTCAGCGTCATCTATTGTACTAACAGTAAAATTAATCACTGCTTCAGTGGCTACCATCTGCAACGTCGCAAACTGAGTGAAACTGATTTCCGAAACTGGCGCTGAGACTTCTCGTTGCCCTCATATGTCGCCATATGCGTATATACATACATACATATGTACACTTGTCGTTATCGTTTTATGCTGCAACCCCCGCGCAAGCTTTAATGTCACAGGCACACAGTCACTGCTGTCGCACTCCTCATACCGTTCAACCTGCCAACGCAAATACACAGTAGCTGATGCTGTATATATGTATTTATATATGAGTGTGTACATATGTGGCGCGTGTGTAGCTATGTGTATGTGTATATCTATGCGCGCTTGTGTATACAAACGTATGCGTATGTCGCGCGGTCCAGCGCGTTATATGTCACTGTTACCCCAACCGTCCGCGGTAGCTGTATGGTGCTGTGGTGGTGGCTGAGCGCCTCAGTTGTTTGCACAAATTAAGCGCGCAAGAGCGCGGGTGTCGGTGTGGCGTGTTGATGGAACGCGCGCCTATAATAATGGCAGCGCAGCGCAAACATCCCCACCCAACTGGTGGAATAAAAACGCCAATCCGACGCTTCCAATTGATGCGATTTTTCGACTTAGATTGGAAGAAATCAAGAAAGCCAACTAACGATAACGACGGTTGCGTTTACGACAAAGCGTTTGTATGGGTCAACCGGGTGTACATCGGTATATGGAGAGCGAGAGCGCGCGCGTTAAAGGCTGCGGCGCCACAATGCGTCGTATAAGTAGAAGAGTTTTGGCGTTTTGGTAGCGGGCGTGCGCTGGCTATAAGTAACCACACACAGGCGCGCTTCAAATAAAAGAGAGCGCTTACAATATATAAATATATATTGTATGTATTTATCCGTTAATACGTACATTTATACGTAAAATATTCGCTTAGCGAAAATCTGCGCTATGTAACGGCATGCGATTTACCGTGCCGCTTCCACTGTACTGCGATTGTTTGTAACGCGGCGCTGTGGCGACGACCACTTACTCTGATACCGTAACGTTGAGTGCGGCACAAAAACTGATTGTGTACGCCACAATGTCGGAGAGTAAAGCGATCGAACGCGCTGAGCGCTGCAGTGGAGAGTGTATTGCGCGCGGCCGTCGCTAGCGTCGCATTCCAGCGCCGCATACACTAAAAGCCACTTAATCTCGTGTAATTGTGGCGATAACATTAAGATAACAACAACAAGCTGCGCCACAACCACCAGCACCACCACCATCATTATAATCACAATAGTGCCGCGATAACACCACCAAATCAGTGGTAAACAAACAACAACTAAACATCGGCTTCCAGCACCCTTGTGCGCTGAGCGCGCTATACATTTTCGCTTCTTTTCACGCGCGCGTTCTGACTCCATGTTGTGCGCCTAACGGTAGCATGTGCGAGCGAGCAAGTTTAGCTGTTGCGCCGTATAGTTTTCCAATTGGAAGCACTCAGGCAGTGCATTGCATTCCAAGAAGAGCGCGCTCGTTTTGCTGCGCGCTCTCTACATTTCCTGCTGTGCGGCAGCGTGCGCGTTGTTATTGCCTGGTCGGCTTCATATTTTTGTGGGGTGTTTAAAGCTGTTGTAGTCTCTGACCGTGATTATTCCAAGATTTGTGCGCGTTGTTATTGTTTTCACATATACTGTTGCGCAACCACTTCAGCCGCTGTTGTTGTATTGGAATTTCGGTACGCTGTGGAAACGGTACTAAAGTGTGAGTGAAATAGTGTGCAATTAATTTTGATTTTTTTCAGCTTTTTAATGTATGCGCCATCTCTTTCGCGTTAAGATGACTGCCTGTTGCTTCGTGTACGCCCACTTTTCGATATGGTGGCTACAGATAAGCAGTTATTTTGTATTTTTTTGAGATTATGAAAATATGTAGATATATTTTTCACTTCAATACAATTTAATTTATTATTTTTGTCTTTGTTTTGGATTTTTCTTCCTCTCATTTTTAATTCTTTTCTTTTTATCTAAAATTTTTTCACATAACATATCTTTATATATGCCCTTCACTGCTTTCGTTCGTTGTTCACGCCCACCTATTTGAGGTTTTCCAAAATGTAGAAAAGTATTGTAAGCAAGGCAAATCATTTTGTTGTTGTTGTTGTTCTTTTTAATTTTGTTCACCGTACTTTGATAAAGTTTATTGCATTTTATGAGTTTGTACTTCATTCAACTTCGTGGGCATTACTTAAATATACTTTAACGGTGTCCTAGATATTGTTTAATATTTTTCGAAGTTTAATATTTTTTGAAGTAATTCAACGCAATACTAAATATTCCAAGTAATGGAAAATTGCTAAAAAGTAACTTTTAGTTGATTTTTGTTTTTTGATGCGAAAATAGCTTTCAACGTCAAAAATAACAGTGTTTCATTTTCAGATTTTACGTACTGACCTAACAAGCAAAAAGATCATGGTCAGTACGTAAAAATTGAAAGAAAAGCCATTTGCAACTAAAATATATGCGAATAATGGCTTTAATTAGAAGATATGTAGCTGATAATATATTCAAACTGCATCCGTGCCTTAAAATTAAAGTATTAAATAAAAAATAATCCAACCGATATTTATATAAATTATTATTTTTTATCTTGTGATTCCGAAACTCTTAATTAAAAATAATTTTTAAATTTCTGTAGTCAAAAAACGGATGGAAAACCCAAAAATATATTTCTAACTACATACTATTTTGAACATTTAAAACTAAATTTTTATCCAAATAATCGAATTAAAATTTAAAACTATATTTTCCTAAACAGCGGATTGTAACTTGAACAATAAATTTCTAATACCAAAAATCGAATTAAAATTTAAAAAATTAATACCGGAACCCGAAAACGTAATCAGCATGATTGTCAAGCTTTTTAACGGAATGCTCAGACTTTGTCATTTCCCATCGGAATGGACATGTGCTGAGGTTATTTTGATACTTAAACCTGGGGAACCAACATCTGGTAATCTTGTCGGCCTATTAGTCTACTTCGAAAGTATTAGAAAGAATATTTTTTACGTCGGCTTTATTAGCCAGTGTTGGAAGACAAATAGTTTATTTCGAATCATCAGTTTGGCGTCAGAAAATTTAATGACACAATTGAGCAATTACAACTGATACTATATAAAATAATATGCTGCTATGCTGTGTTCCTTGATGTCCGCCAAGCATTTGACAAAGTTTAGCATTAAGGAATATTATTCAAATTAAAAGTAAAGCTACCAATGCCTTATGCGCAAAATACTTCCAATCGTTGCTTAATCATATCTCTTAAACACCACGTCAAGCAGGCATCCGTCGGCAGGCAGGTGATATAAGAAAGCTAGCAGAAAACTTTAAATGCCAAGCTATGTTATATTACAGAGTATCGTTTCCATGACAATCAGGTCTAGAACATATCACGAAGTATCGTTCCCACGACAAAAAGGTACGAAACATATTATAGAGTATCATTCCTACGACAATCAGAAACATAACCCGAACATCATCAGATTCATCCGGATTTTCACGCCCAACAAGGTATAGATAGATAGGCTGTCTGATAATCACTTAGCCACCTGACTTTGCTCTGTTATAACCCCTCTGTACCATTCTGTTCTTCTGATGAAGCTCATCAATACATAAATTTGTATCTGTGCAAACTCTGAAACATCATCAAGTAACCCTCGAGAGTTAGTTTGCGGCCCATATTCCATACATGTCACGATTGCCTGCTTCACACTTTTCCGGAACCTAATTGTAGGCTGGCGAAATCACTATACAGTCATTTGATTTCACTGCAAAGAAAGGCAGAACAGAATGAAAATGCGACTCAAGAGAAGCTTATGAAAGTCGAGTAACACCAAATGACTGCCATTTGAGATGAGGGTTTCTATAAAAGTGAGATTTTGAAATTTACTTCAAAATTGCAACAAGTTTTCCATCAAAACGGTGCATATTTGTCCTAGCGCTGATCCTTCGAATTATGCCAAAATAAAGCTTCACTTCAAGGCAAAAATATTTGTTAAAGTGAATTTTTATACATTTTTACTAGTTGTCCATATATGTACATATGTATGTATGCAAGTACTCGAAATTCGACTCAATAAATTAATGCACGAAGTCATGAATCAGCAGTCACACACCAAATTCTGCTTGAATTGAAAAATTTTATTTTCATTACGCCAAATTTAATGCAGACAATGAGTCTAACGCTGACGCTGACTTCGCTCCATTAACAATTAATTGTAGTTATGCGCATCTTTATGCATAGATACATATGTATGCACATATTATATGTGATGAATATGATAAATAGTTATGAATGTATAGGCGTTTGTATGTATGTATGTACATGTATTTAGTGGCATTAGTCTTAAGCTACACAACAGACAAATGGGCAGACAAACAAAATGATTCAGTGGGTGCAATTAAAAAACAAAAAACAATAAAACTATAGAAATTTGAATAAAAAATGTACATTAAATTGGCATATATTTACGATTATTGAGCTTAAGTAGCTGAGCAGAAATTTAAAAAAAAAAATAATAATGATAATAATAATTAATTATGATAGTAGAAAAAATTAGTATGGTGCTTAAAATTTATATATGAGTATATAGTAAATAAGTTTGTTTATATATGTATATGTAAGCCAATTGAATGTGAAATATGAATTAAAAATATTTTTTGTTGTATTTATTTATATTTATATTTTTTTATGAAGTCTTCTGAAGCACCAAAGCAACATGTGACCTAGTTTGAGAAAAAAAAATTAAAACAAGAAGAAACATTGACAGCGGCTGCACTAAAGCTAAAATACCCTCCACAAGTGCTTTTCTTATAGCATAAAAGAGTATAAATTTATCTTTAACTTGATTTTGATTGGTAAGTTTGTAGGTAGTTATATATGTTGTATATATATATTATATATGTTGTATATAGTAGTATATGTTGGGAGATGGTTGGGAAGTTGCCTAGGAAAATAATCTATATTAAATCTCGTGAGAATATCTCTTAAAAAGTTTCCATACAAGTATTGGATTTCGATCGCTCAGTTTGTAAGGCAGCTATATGCTGTATTAATCCAAACTGAATATTATTTTCTGAGATTATAGTGTTGTATTAGATAATACCTTATGCAAAATTTCGTTAAGATATCTCCTAAACTAAAAAAGTTTTCCATACAAGAGCTTGATTTCGAGCGACCAGTTCATATGGCAGCTACAAGCTCTAGTGGTCCGATATCAACAATTTCTTTGGAGTTTATGGCGTTGATTTAAGCAGTGATCTTTGCTAGATTTCGTGCAAATATCTAGTCAAATAAAAAAGTTTTCCATACAATAACTTTATTTTGAGTGACTAGTTTGTATGACAGCTTTATGTTATAGTGATTCGTTATCGGTATGACCGAAAAAATAGTAAAGAAATTAACGTAATTTCTGATCCATTGCTTGACTAGTTCACTTATATATACATATTTACAATTTTCGGCTACTTTTTTGTCACAATGTATACATATGGGTATCGCTAAATCGACTCAGCTCGTCACGATAATTATTTTTATACTATATACATCTTTTATGGGATCTCCTCCTGCGCAAACATCGTAACAAACTTAATAAACCCCGTTCAGGGTATAAAAGAGACTGTATCAATGCATTAGCACCAAACCATAAAAAGCCTTAAAAAATAAAATGAACCAACATAGAAAATAGAAGAGCTTAATTTGCATATAGCACCAAGTTAGCTTGACACAAACAAATCTACACATATTAAAGCGTAAGCATGTACATATAACATGTTTGTGCAACAATATGTTGCATTTGCCACATGTTGTTTAAGCGCAAGTTAATAATTTGAGGCAAACTGTATGACAGTTGTGACAGCTACTACTTTAATATATCGCTGTATGCACACATCTACATATTTATGTATATATGTATGTGTATGTATAGTCACGTAAAGCACAGCCCTAATGGGCTTGGGGCAAGCAATTGGCGTTCATGCATATTTGGCGCTGCCACATGCGCTTATAAGCATTTCTAGCTTTATAAATACATAATTATGTAAGTGCGTGCATGTGTGTTTGTGTAATGGCATACTGTGGGTTTGGGGCAGACGCAACACTAAATATGCGTCACAGATTTACGCCTACGAGCCATAAAGTTGAACTAAGTATAAACATGTATACACACACATATAAACAAAAGTGTACATACAAGTATGTGCTTATACACATATGTTTTTTTTTCATGCTCAACACTCATATTTAGTAAATCAAGTGTGTTATTTGCTTGAAAATCGTTTTCATATGTTGACACCATTTCCATATTTGCTTCATATTTGTCTTTAAAAACTCCAAACAATTACTTTAGCTAACTGAAATCTGTGTGGAAAATGCAAAACTTTTTGGAATTTATATATACGTATGCATGTGTGCGTTATGTACTGAGCTCGCGCAGCTGACGAGTTTATTAACAATTTCTTTGTTGGCATTTTTTTATAATTTTTTATTTTTTGCTTTTCTTGAATTTTTTTAATAATATTTTTTTTTGGAATGTTTTTGGGATTTTTTATTTTTTCTTACATATTTTTTTGTTAATTTTTTCTTGGATTTTTTTATGATTTTNTTTTTTTTTTTTTTGTTTTTTGTTTGCTGTCATTGTTTAATGCTTCTGATTTGGTATATTTTTTGTTGTAATTTTTACATTTTGTCGCATATTAATAATTCAGTTGGCGTCGGCAGTGTTTACAAACATGTGATAATTGCGTGAGATTTCATGAAGGTCATATTTCATTACTGAACGAATTTTTTAAAGCTCATGCTGGATTCTTTTACAGCAATTAGTTTGGCGTCTGGCGTGTCAGATGGCAACAACAAACCAAAAATTTGGTGTAAAAAAGCAATATTGAATGTTTTTGTAAATTGTTGTTGCAAAATTCCAGAAACAATTTGAGTATTCTGTAATTTGTTGTTGTAAATGACAAAACTTCTAAAAATGTGTTGACCTTTTTCTGTAATATGTTGTACAATAACAAAACTTTAATTTTTTGCGAAATTATTTTGTACTTTGTTTTTGTAAAAACTTTGTCTTTAATTTGTTATTGTAAAATAATAGCAATTAAAGCAATTTTTGGGAAGTGTTTTTTATTTGTTTTTGTAATATGAAAAAAAAAATACAAATAAAGTGTGGAGATTTTATTGTGATATGCTGTTGTAAAATGTTAAGACAAGTTTTTAGAGTTTTTTTATGTAATTTGTTATAGTGAAACCACAAACTTCATTTTTTTTTCGAACGTTTTTTGAACTGTTAAAAAAAAAATTCAAAAACGAGTTTGGAAAGCTCTRTAATTTGTTGTTGTAAAATAATAAAAATAAAAACAATTTTTGGAACATTTTTTTATTTGTTGTTAAAAGATTAAAAACAAAAAAATACAAATAAATTTTGGAATTTTTTTCGTGTGACTTGTGTGTGTTGTATAATAATGTTCTCTGTGTAATGACAGCAATGTCGTAGAGAAAAAATCGGCACCCGGGGATAATTGTAGTGAGTTTTCGGAGAAAAATTTACAAAAATTCTTTGCAGAGTTTCGGCCAAGTCTGCGCGCGCGAGAAATTCATTGATTAATGYGATTTGTGGCAAGTGGCGCCGTCTTGTGGACATGAAATATCGACGAGATCACAAACTTCAATTTTGGACATCATATAGTCGATTATCATGGAGCGATAACGTTCGCCATGGACGGTTATGTTCTCATCGTCATCATTTTTGAAGAAATATGGACCGATAATTCCACCGGGCAACAAACCACACCAAACCGTTTTTTTTTTTTTTTTTTTTTTTTTTTTTTTTTTTTTTTTTTTTTTTTTTTTTTTTTTTTTTTTTTTTTTTTTTTTTATCTGAACCAAATGGCATCTCTTGAATCTCTTCAGGTTGCACTTCGTCTCAAATGCGACAATTTTGCTTGCAAACATACCCATTAAGCCAGAAATAGGTCTCATCTCCGAATAAAATTTGTCCTGAAAGGTCAAATTCGCTCGAATAATATACAATAATGAATGCTGGGTCTCAAGATGGGTGATAATGTAGCGAATAGTACGCCTAGTATGCCGATTATGTTGACCAACAGTAGAGCTTATTCTTTAAAGAACGTGAATTTTCGTAATAAAGTTGAACGATACGAATCGTTTTTGAGGCGTAAGTATTTTCATGATGAAATGCCAAACAATAATGAAAAAAAATAACATGACAGCTGGACACGACTGAAGATTCTGGGCCATTATAACCAAGCTATTATGCTCGAAGCCTAGTTAAAGAACACTGGCTAGATTGCCAACATGGCCGAGCAAATGATATCCATGGGTTGTTAAACTCAACCTTCTTCGTTCCCGAATGTATAATACTCGGATCGACGGTACCARTGACGAAAGGTATGTACTCACTGTTGGATCAAACAAACAGATGAAACAGGAACGGGAGTAAGCTTCTTTTGTAGCAATCTMTATATAGACGGCATCTTCAAATTAAATTACTAGCACATAGACATAGTCTTYCAGGCTGAATTAAGGGTATAAYTGAAACTGCCAACTGGRCCTCTGCTCAAACCAGCAAGTTTATAAACCTTCTAGTGGATAGTCAAGCGACAATAAAGATTATCCGCAGCGCCAACCGCCAGACGCACTGCGTAAGCTTATGTTTGGAGGCAATAATTAGACTTTTAGCGAAACCCGGTGAACGTCATCTGGTTACCTATATTAGACATATATAAATACGTCCGAAAATGCAGGATGAGATTACCTCCGTGAATGTCCAGCACTCAGTCCCTGTCTCTTATACACATCAGACATATATAAATACGTCCGAAAATGCAGGATGAGATTACCTCCGTGAATGTCCAGCACTCAGTCCTTTGAGACGGGATATATTTCATAACTCCTAGAGATTGAAAAAAAAAAAATCAGACATCTTGTCATATTTACTAAGTAATAAAGCTTAGTTGCTTACCACTGAGGAGCACTTTATTACGGGCATGATTCAAAAAAAAAAAAAAAAAACAATGGCGCCAGATAAACTGCACGTTGATTGATTGATTTATAAACGTAATCCCCATTATAATAAACCGTTTAATGACTTTGCTAATCAAATTAACATTTGAKGGAACGCGATTCCTCTTATCGAATCGTAAACGAAGAAATTCCTTAACCTAAAACATTTGATTTGATTGAGATTATGAAACAGCAAACAAATATTTSATTGGAATGTGATGACGGTAGTAATTTGTAAACATGCTTTAAGCTTGATAATGAAAGCTAGGAGTTCGTCCGGAGCATAAAGGAATTTGGAGAAAACTGAGACAATGCTATGAAGTGGAAAATTTACTTTCAGTAAAATTGACTGAATTCTATATATTCAGTCTTTAGAATGTATTGTGTATTGAAGGATGGAGTCAAGACTTCTCGTCTTAAACCAAGTATCCTCTGGATAGCCAAAAAACAACCATTTGAAGACGAGCTAAAGTGAAAACAGCGTAAACGCCCCGACGAAAGAGAGCGCACCCGCTACGATATTAAAATCGTGATTGACAACTTCACCGTCAGGGTGGACAAAGAAGGTAGCTTTGGTGCAACAGTTGATAAATTCAGCCTCCACGAAGCCCGAAATATGGTTATCTGTAGTACTAGATTTCAGCATAAGGAAATACATCAAGCTACCTATCTGTCCCAGGATCGAAAAGTCACCAACCAGATCTATCATGTTGTGATAGACGAAAGACACATTTCCAGTGGTGCTAACATCGACYCGGACCACTATCTTGTTGCAGCCAAGATACGCAGCCGCCTCTATGCAGCAAAAAACGCACGTCAACAAACACAAGAAATGTTCGACGTCGCAAAGTTACAATCACAACAGACAATCGAACGGTTTTCTACTAGACTTGCACTCTTGCTCTCTGGGAACACTCATCAGCAACTTGGTATAAGGGAACAGTGGGAGGGCATTAAAGCTCATTTCAAACGAAACCATTGATTTTCGGCATAGTAACAGCCGGTACGATAAGGAGCGCCGTGTCGCAGTAGAGAGTAAACAGGCTTCCTACCTCACAAAAATTAGAGGTTAAGAGGGAAGCGAGACGCATTTGTAAACAAAATGAGAAAGGCCGAAATTCGTGAGTACAAAGAGGTGAAAATTCTACAAAGAGATGCGATGATTAACAGAAAGTTTTAACACCGGAGCATACTTTTGTAGAACGCCCCGATGTGATCTAATGACTGTTACCCAGAGCATACTAAAATTATGGCGAAAACACTTTTCCAGCCTGCTGAATGGGAGTAAACACAGAACACAAGGAGATGGGGAGGCCCATTTCCCAATCGTTGATGATGGTAATAACGATCTGTCTGAACAGTGGCGTAGCTATAACTTCGAGCGCCCGGGGTCAAGAATGTTCTACCGTCCCCTTTATATACCTACCTCCAAGTTTCATTAGGTGATTCGAACAAAAGTGAATTTTTACAAAATATCTTCGATATTATAATAAGTATATAAAATTTGGGAACTAGAAGCCACGCAAATTCTGAAATTCGAAAATTCTCACAATACGGTTTTTGAGGAAATTGTTAGTAAATTTACAAGACATCTTATTAAAAACCATAGAAAAACCCACATAATTTGCAGGAATTTCTGCCCGAATTGGAGTTTTTAAATACCATTTTTGAAAATTCAGAGAAAGAAAAGTATTTGATCCCAGCGGGATATGGTAGACATTGGTAAGCGGGCAAGGTAAACGATGCAGCCTGATTGTATCGCTTACTCCGACCGATGAAAATTAACACGGCGATGTCCKACGAAAAGTAACAGATCACCACTTTCACTTACCATAGGGACGAAGAATTCTTCGATGCCACAGTTAACGATGAATTCTTCTATGGCAAGGTCAAATTCAGATTATTACATTGTGAGTATACAACTCTTTATATTTTATAATAAATTATGTAAAATAAATTGTTGAAGTATTTTTCTGAATATTAAAAAACAGCGAAGATTGTTTTGCCGCTCCCAAGACGTTGCGCCCGGGTGACAATCGATACATATACATACATATATAATATATACTCGTACTTATAAAGTTCTTAACTAAACACGTTCGGTCATATAATGAGCAAACAATCGCGAATACACAAACACACACACACATGTACACGAGTATGTGCATGCACAGCACTCTATATAATCTTGCCATAATATAAATCGAGGGTTTAGATCGATCTACCTTGTATATGCGCAATGAGGCGGCAAAATCAAAGTCGCTTATGGTGTGGTATACGAGTGCCATATTGCATTATAGCCGCCAAACACCGTTATCATTAATGGTGATACCCTGATATACGATGATATTATTAGTTTAACTATCATATACTATATATATGGATGGTAACCGTATAGCTGTTGTATATAATTGTCGGCGAGCGACAGTAAAAGTAGCGACTGCGGCAGCAAATGCTTCTACCGGATGCCCCTGCTTCTGCTAACTGCCGCTTGCTGCTTGCTGCTTACGGCTAATGGAAAAAAAGCGCAGGAAAAAAACATTAAATGAAGAAATTAATAAAATGATTGTTATTGTTGTTGTTGTTGTTAATGAACATACCAAATATGCACCRTATACTCTTATTATGTTTGTAGTTGTTGTTGTTGGATTTATTACAGCTAGAAGTTGATTGCTTGTAATCACCTGGTAAATATAAATATTTACACTGGACGATTAGCAGAACGGCATCGATGATCGTGTTACCCGAGTCAATATATGCATACATATATGTATGTATGTACATACATGTTTATATGCACGTGTGTGCATGCTCTTTTGGCCATGTACAGCAGCTACGTAAGGAAAGTGAAAGGCGTTGAAAAATATTGAGTGACATTTTTCACTTTGCGACACATCGTTAGCTAGGTAAGTAAATATACTCCATGTATGTGTAACAGCAACAATAATAACAACAACAAACTGCATTCTTGAAACGCGCATTAAGTAAATTTTCTCGATTAGATAAGCTACACACCAAAAACACCGCCACTGTCACGTTTGAAAATATTTAGCTGCATAAACAACAACAACAGAAAGCAATATAATTATAACAAGCAATGCATTAATAGCAAATCCATCAGTTTTACAACGATTATCCCAGACAAATGTGATACGGCGCGTTTATCGAATAAATGTTTGGGCACTAAATCAATAATAAGGAGTTATAAATAATGCTTAAAATGCTTAYATATGTATGTATGCATGTATATGCATATGCCATATATATAAATATGTATGTACACKTATATAGATATATGTAAATATATTGTATATGCATAGCTTTGTGTATACTAAGCTTTGCGCACCTGAGTGATTTGCTAAAGGCAGTTAGTGCTCACTCAACTGAAATCTTGTTTTGTTAGGCAATAAGTGTGTATTAGGGTGTGTCAAAAATTCCAGACTTTTATTTGTTTTATTTTTTGTTTTAAGTTTTTACTTTTTGCAATAMATATTTAATTAATAATTAAAGTAAGCACGTTATTTTTTAAATAATTATAAATAATAAATTTTATTTATAAATTATAAATAATGTAAAATAAAAACCTGCTGCGTCGAAGCTATAATACCCTTTATATCTGCATTTCTTGTAACATACATAACATGCAAGGGTCTTCATCTCGTTTGGTCAGATAACTTGTCAAATAACAGAGTTTTTATACAAGAACTTGATTTTCATTGATCAGTTTATATGGCAGCTATATGCTAYTGTTACCCGATCTAAACGATTTGCTCGAAAGTTATAGCGCTATTTTAGGTAATAACCCATGCCAAATTTTGTGAGTATATCTCATCAAATRAAAAAGTTTTTCTCACAAGAACTTCATTTAAACCGGTCAGTTTGTATGGCAGCTATAGACTACAGTGATCCGATCTAAACGATTTCATCAGAGATTATAGCTTAGCCTTTGCTAATAATTTGTGCAAAACTTTATGAAGATATGTTGTCAAATAAAAGATTTTTCCATATAAGAACTTGATTTATATAGGTCGGTYTGTATGGCAGCTATATGCTATTGTAGTCCGCTATCAGCAATTTATTCAGTAWTTATAGCGCTGTCTTGAATAATTCTCTATGYCAAATTTYATGAGTATATAYCGTCAATTAAAAAAGTTTTCCATACAATAACTTGATTTGGATCGATAGGTTAGTACGGCAACTATATGCTATAGCGGTCCGAAATCGGTGGTTCCCATTTTTTTTGGGTAGAAAAGGACATGTGTATAAATTTATAATGGCATTTCAAAACTGTAGGTCAAATTCGCTTATAGTATGGAGACGAACAGACATGGCCAAACTCTTGGACTCAGCTCGTCATGTCACATATGAAATGTACATATGTATCTACACGTATACTTGATATCGTCTCCGATATTTCTGGATAGTTTTTTGGCAATCTTAATATACTAAAGATGAAATTAGTTCCGAATAGGTCCATATGAACTGCACGGGAAACTCAAATGATAATTTTTTCTTTGATTGATTCATATTATTTTATGTTCGTGTGAATTTTGATCTCCTTAGTTCAATAGTTTGTGTTGTGCCGGTTATAAAAGTAAGTATTGTCTTAAAAGGGTCTCAATGAATTATCAATTAATATTTGTACATTTTTAAATTT
>NW_017537512.1:394763-425391 GCF_001853355.1 Bactrocera latifrons | reverse complement strand
TTTTTAGGTTAGGTTTGGTTCGATTAGTCGGTTAGTTACAAGTATAATTTATTTTATTTCATTATACCCTGAACAGGGTATATTAAGTTTGTCACGAAGTTCGTAACACCCTAAGGAAGAGTCGGAGACCCTATAAAGTATATACATATGTATATAAATGATGTCGAGTTGTGTCGATTTAGTCATGTCTGTCTGTCTGTATATATACGAACTAGTCCCTCAGTTTTTAAGAAATTATAAAGAAATTACTAAGAAATTTTGAAATTTTGCAAACGTCAGTTTCTCTTCCAGACGCTGCTCATTTGTCGGAACTGCCGATATCGAACCACTATAACATATAGCTGCCATACAAACTGAACGATCGGAATCAAGTTCTTGTATGGAAAAGTTTTACATTTGACAAGATATATTCACGAAATTTGGTATAGATTATTTTCTAAGACAATAATGTTATCGCCGAAGAAATTGTTCAAATCGGTTAACTATAGCATATAGCTGCCATATAAACTGAATGATCGGTATCAAATTCTTGTATGGAAAAGTTTCGCATTTGCCGTCGTATCGTCACGAAATTTGGCATGGATTACTGCTTAAAGTAACAATATAATCTCCAAAAGAATTGTTCAGAACGGAAGACTATAGCATAAAGCTTCCATACAAACTGAATACAGAGTTACTAACAGAAGTGCACCTGTGAAGGCTATTTAGCCTCGGAAGTTAACGTTTTTTCTTGTTTTCATTTAAATTTAATTATATTTTAAATATCTTTATATAATATTTTCTTTAATAATACTTATTTATATGTATACATTTTTTATTTACCCCATAAATAAATCCACAAAAATACGTTCGCGCCCTAATGCCTAATGCCGTTTAGCTTGACTTTTTGGTTTCAATTGATTTTTCGGTAGATATGCCAGTAACCAAAAATTAGCACTTCGTGCTGCTGATAACGGCGCAATGCGTTGTGGAAATAAAATCGTCAATTGTCGATCGTGTGCTGATAACCATGTTGTTATTAAGGCTATTAAAATTCTGATTGAAAATTCATGTCAAAAAATATATTTTATTGTCGGTCATAAAAGTTCATTTTCTCTTCAATTCACARCAACAGTAATATACATACAAACATACACACCAGCCTTCAAGTTAAAAGTGTTACTAAATTTACTAACGAAATGCAATGAAATTATTGATTTATAACAGAGTACTTTAATACTTAGTAATACTCAATTATCAGTGAGAATTTTTTGAATTTCATTCATTTATATGAAAAATATATTGTATTTAGATGTTTGTATCTTTATATGTCTGCTATGTAAATGAAAAATTCTATACATTCTTTGAAGCGTGTGTTCGTCGTAAAAAGTTTAAATAATCTTTATTTCTGTTGTAATCCATACWTTCATATTTAATTACGTACTTATATGGTTAATATAGTCATTTAGGAATGAAAATAGCGTGGGATTCAGTGCCTTAAGCGAATTTCGCCTACAGAAAAGGCAGGCGTGAGCAGAATTGAGAGAACGTACTTAAGAACAGCGCGACAGTCGTATCTTCYTTTTGCAATGTGGCGCCAATTGGAGATTCTAAACGAAGCCCGGTCCTTYTCCGGCTGGTCTCTCCAAAGGAGTKGAGGTCTTCCTCTTCCACTGCTTCCCCCGGCGRKTACTGCGTTGAATACTTTCAGAGCTGGAGTGTTTTCGTCCATTCGGACGACATGACCTAGCCAGCGTAGCTGCCCTCATCATTCCCGTCTTACTATATGGTGGAAGCTACACACGGAATCTCGAATTGACGCCTAACTTTGAAAAGGAAAAACAACTGTCGCGCTGTTGTAAACTCGGTTATAACCCTGAAGGCAGTGTCTACGCYAATAAASACGAAGAAGAAGAATAAAATAYACAGTTATTATATCGCAATAAGATCTTAAATATAATTAGTTTATACACAGCAGTATAAGAGTCTCGAGTGAACTAACCTGTAATATTCTTACCAACATTAAGGTGTGGTTTTTGGAATATCCACACTAACCGCACCTGTCTAGGAAAAGAGTTCTAAATAACGTGGCATTGTGTTGAGCACGACCAAAGTCTACTACCGTTACGTATGATTTATGAAATTCCAATATTTGTTTTATCTAAATATGGAAATTATTTATTTGATTCGTTTTTCGGGCAATAATAATTATGAAGTCTACAGGAAATGCATACAATAAAGACGCAAATGGGTGCGAAGTGCAAACGCCAAACAGTAAATTTCCATGATTTATGCAACAGCCATGACATAATATATCTATCACTTATTGTTTAATAAATTATTTGTGTATGCAAATAAAATAAGTCATTGGGCAATATGCACAAGGGCAAGCTGAAGTACGCGTATGTATGTATGTAACTCTGTATGTATGTGCGTTTGTATGTCTGTAAGTACTTATGTATGTGTGTGTTATGTATGGATATTGCGCACTCTATTCACTGTTTAAACGGTAATTTTACAATGTCAATGAATGCCTACTAGGCGTGGCAAAAAACAATAATGGTAGCTGCAATAAATTATAAAGTAAAGCAACAAGCCCACAGTAGATATAAGGCAAAATAAAAATAAACAAACCGAAAAAACTTCAAAGCAACACCGTACAAAGGTACAAAAAAACGTTAACTTCGGTTATACTAATATAATACCCTTCACATATAAAAGCGTTTATATACAAGAATTTGATCTTGAACGGACAGTTTGATATTGTTTGTTTGTATGCAGCTAAGTGCTACAGTGGTCTAATCTGAACAATTTACTTGGAGGTTATATGGTTGCCTTGGACACTAAGGCGTAGTAAATTTCGTGAAGATATCTTAAAAATAAAAGAGCTTCCCATACAGGGGCTTTATTTTGATCAGACAGTTTGTATGACAGCTACATACATATATGCTGTAGTAGTTCAAACTGAACAATTTGTACGCAGATGATGTCGCTTCTCTAGATAATGCTCCATGTCAATTTTCGACAAACTTCTTGGTGAACCTAATATACCCTGTGCAGGGTATAAACACAATGAAATAAAAAAGATTGTCAAAATCTATGAACAAAACTTGTTAAATCAACAATTACCACCATTAATAACCATTTGTATGAAGCTAACAACCCGAATGACTTACTGATACCAACCGTCTCACACACACTTACACACGAACAAATTGTGAGCCTACGACGACGAACTCCAAACGCTAAACTAAACAAACACAATTGACACGGATTGTCATAATTTGAAATCGACTTCAATTTCGAGTGTGATAACGTCAATCCAGCCGATAATGGCTTTGTTATCAATCAAAACAGACAACCGCTGCCGCACGAGCTACTAAATGCAGGGTGCGACCGTCCGAGCAAGCGACAAACAGACGGACTTGAAAGTATGCGTCAGCAGCGCGCGGTGGGACGCAACGCATAACCGACCAACATCCCTACGCAACGAMGSGCAGCACGTGGTCGAGCGACCGYCGACAACGGCGGACGAAAGCAACGCTGTGATTGGCTCAAGCGCTGATTTTCTATCGAATGCTAAAGAAGGAGCGCAACGCAATCAATTAGTCTGCTGCCCTTTGCACACGCCACACATACATACACCCAAACACGTATGTAATTCCAACACACGCGCCGCTGCGTCTATATGAATTTTCTAAGCTCAACGCGAGCGGTCGCGGCAGAGCGAACCAATCACAAACCTGTTTCCAGCCATTTGCCTACAATTATGCGGTGTTAGTGCATGTTAGTGCTTGCTCAGACACAGCACCGAGTAGGTGTAGTAAACAAGCATGCACAAACATGCACACGTTTGTAGATATACATGTAGTTCGGTTCTCATACTCACACTCGCTGTCGCTTAGCTCTGCTATCAATCTGGCCAATAGCACTGGTTTGCATCGCTGCTGACGTTGTAGGTGCGCAAAGCATTTGTTGTGCGTTAGACGACGATAGACGACAGTGTGGTATTATGCTGTTGTATGCCGTACTGCGCCTACGAGTGAGTGAGAGCAGCGGCGTTTTGCCGACAAGTGTATTATTTGGGTGGAGCTATTTTATTTGATATGAAAAGGTGTGTATGTGCTGTAAATGCGATTTTATAACGATTTTGCTTGCATATATGTATGTATATACATATATTTTTTATTATATACATACTTATGTATATCCACAGTTTTAGCAAATCAAAATAAGCGCAATAAGCATAAAGCGCAAATGTTAAAATGCACACACCTACATATGTACAGTTGATATATGTATGTAAAATTGGGAAAACCATCAGGAATTGCGCATTTTATGTACATACAGGCACATGTATAGACATAAGTGCTGACGTTAAACGTTATATAAATATTATATGAAAGCTCAAAGGCCAAAAATGTTTATTTTTCTATAGAAAAGTGTGTTTTGCTATGGSGAAAAATACCAAAATGATTGCAGCATTCAATAATAAATATAACTTTTTAGCTTWACAATTCGAAATTAGATTTGCTACGCATGAAAATATGGAATATATGTACTTATGTATGTATGAAGATGTGTGTCTGTATGTACAAATGTGTATGCCTAGACAAGTTTCATGCATTCGAGCAATCTTTAATTTTGACAGGATACGRTTGGAAATATAATGAATTCTATTTAGATATTAAGWAAATTATTTATKTATTMAMAATTTTAAGGAATATTTGACTTTTCAAAAGCTGTGCCACTAACACGGGTTCTTTACTAACTTCCGCTGAGCTCAAAACTGCAATTATTTTTTAACGGTAGTCAGCAACTTATAGTTTTTTTCAAAGCCTAGGAATAGTTAGGTTAGAGTGGCACACCATAATGCTTTTGTGATAATTTTTGGAAGGAAAATTATTTTCCGCGACTTTTAAAGTTTCTTTAGTCATAGAGCTTTTCTGATATGTAGAATCGTCTTTCAACGCCTCTTCAAAAAATTTTTGAAATTAATAAATTGCCTAGATGGGAAACAGAGAAATTGTWAGTGGATTAATTTATCTCTTGAAATTTAGTTTCTCCCCATGAATGACCGCTTTTCTACGGTTTTTTGGACTTCCCTCCTTCCTGTTCCGTCTGGTCTTCCGTGGTTATTGCAGACCAGCGCTGTTAAGGTAATGTAGTCTTATGATTTTCGCAAAATATTGCCGGCCCATTATCAAATATAGCATTCCATTAGCATTTATAATAACACTYTTCCAGAATATAAATAYATATGTATGATATATATGTATSTATGATTATATAGGAATTTGTGATAACTCCGGTTGGCCATAGGAGTAAAAACTGGCATAATAATTCCAAGACATCGGTTTGAAAAAAAATGTGGCTGGGAGTTCATTAGTTGGCATCTAAAATAGGCTGATGGAATTGGTGGTGCGAAAAATTTGCCTATCCATCACAAAGTCAACTTCACCTACTCTCTGTTCAACTTAGAATGAGTCGCTGACATGGCCTACAGGAGCTTCTCCGACTGCATGMTATATATTTCCTGGAAGGCTATGAGCGGAATTCCCTCAATAAACAGGACAAACACAAATCTACGACAGGTTGTTTGATCTACTGAGACTATTAGTTCATGSAGAGTGATGCTGTGAGTTTATCTTGAAATGGAATAKTTGTTATTGTTRTTGCAGCGACAGAATTCCCACGACAGTTGGGTCTACGTAACCGGAACGCACCGGGWTTTTTATCCAGCCAAGGACTGCCAACTCGACACAATTCTGCCAACTACAATAACAACGAAATGAGACAGACGATGTTAAGGATGAATCAGTTCTCTTCATTAGAACGCCAATATACGATTTTTTTTTTTAATTTTCTTTGTCATTTGGTTGCTTTAACTTCATTATATGTACTTTAAGTTTTGTTTACGTATCCGCAACCTAGCTTAACTTATTATATGAAATAATGTTACATAGATTATAAAAAACAATCGCTGACTCATCTTCACGCCCTGCTATTTGCGGATCTCTACAGACTGCAACTCTCTCAGATAGGGTCATTGCATGCACTTTAACTTTTCGACCAACCAACAATAAATGATAATATCAATGATAATATATAAATGTACTTAGAAGCATTGCATTTTGAGTCTAAAATATTTTTAGTCGGCACGCAAGGTTCTGGCAAATAAATAAAATTTAAATTATAAACACATATGTGTATACATACGAATATGGGTTTGGTATTGGCATGAGTGCCTATAAAATGCATATAAAATTCTAGTTAAAATTATTTAAATGATCCCCTTGACCGCATCACATACATATTACGCAAGTAGGGATTGCCGCACATATGGCCTGTTGGCCTGATGGGCTGTTTTGTTGTTTACTCACAGAGCTTAAGGGATTGATTTACTTCAATTAACAGACGCAACAGTTTGCTTGAACCCTATTGACCATTTTCATATAAGCGCGCAGCGACAAACAGTCTTTGGAGTGCCTTGCCTACAGACGAAAACACAAATCTGCCAGATCTGTTGGAAGGGCGAGTCAAGTCGCCACGCCGCCACCAACGCAACAATTGACGGTACATAAACGGCGCACAAAGCAAAGCGATTGCGTGACTTGGTGTCATCTGGTCGGCCGGAACGGATTCCAATGTGAATTTAGTAGATTTTTTGACTTATTTATTATAACTGTTTTTTCTTCTTATTTTTTTTAAGTCATCTCTATACATTCGGCTTTTGTTTTTATACGGTTTTTTATACCCTGCACTGGGTATATTAAGTTCGACGATCGGGCTGCAAAACAGATAGCTGCCATACAGATTGACCGATCCAAATCAAGTCTTTGTAGGAAAAAATTTTTAATATCATCAGGTATCTTCAGGAAATTTGGCTCAGATTTTCATCCAAGATAATACTACAATCTCGTAATATATTGTTCAGATGTGACCACTCTAGCATATATGTAGCTGTCAGATCCTTGTATGGAAAACATTGATATTTGACAAGGTATCTTTGCAAAATTTGGCACAGATTATTGGTAAAGATAACTGTGGAAGTTGCGAAGAAATTGTTCAGATCTGGCTACTCCAGCATACAGCTGCCATACAAACTGATCATTCAACACCAGAGCCTTGTATGGAAAACGTTTTTATTTGACAAGATATCTTCACAAACTTTTGTATGAATTATTGCCATAAGCAAAGCTATAATCTCACAATAAATTGTTTACATCTGGCCACTAAAGCTTATAGCTGCCATACAAATTGACCATTCAAAATTAGATGCTTGTATGGAAGACTTTTGTATTTAATAATATATTTGCAGGAAATTTGACATATAATGTTTTTCAACACAACGCTACCATCTCCAAAGAAATTGTTTAGATCTGGCCACTCCAGCTTATAGCTGCCATACAAACTGAGCGCTCAAATGCACCTTTGCAGGGTATTATAGCTTCAATGCAGTCGAAGTTAACATATTTTCTTATTGTTTTAGTTATGCGCAGCTGCTCAGTCGTTCATTCATTTATTAAATCGACAATTGAACAATTGTCGAACGCGATCGGTGCTGTAAAAAGYAGGATTCCGCATGCTATAAAGTGGCTGACTTGACGAATTTCGGTGCTTTATTGGTTAAGGGCTTACTACAACTGTGCTTATGTGTATATACATATATATTATATATGTATATGCATATGTGTGTGTGTGTGTGCGTTCAACGTGTCGGCATAAAACAATAGCAAATGGTACGCGCAATAACACCGATCTTCTCTTCGGCACATTACGCGTGTGTGTGTGTGCGTATGTGTTGCCCAATTAATTGCCATTAAGCGCATTTGTAGATTTTTAATTAAAACAAAATCTTCTTAATTTAAATTGATCGCCCCCACTGCTTAATGACGTTGTGGTCCGCCGATAAAGCGATGCGTGTGCGGCAAAGCAGCGAGTTCACAAGCACCGCCAACGCCACGGTCGACAAAAAAAAAGCAACGTAAGCAGTAGGCAAAAGTAAACTGTCTTACATGAAATGGCAAGCAAAAAATGCGGTATATATATTTGTATTAACTGCCACTGCTTTATTGCTTAACGTCGGTTGAGTTTTATTACTCAAGGAAAATAACTTTTGGTTTGACTATATTTGTATTGCTATAAACAAAATAAGAACCACTTTCTATTAGTTTACATTACGTTCGATTCTAAGACTTATACCCAAAATGGAGGATTTTACTTCTGTATACAATTCTTTGTAAACCCAAAAAAAAAAAATCTATAATTAGATCATATTAGATTATACATCTGATAAAAATTTAATCGGATTGACAAAGAAACACATATTCACATATTTGTATACAAATTTTATTCACTTTCAAATTGCCTCGTTATTTGCCAACACTCAATCAAATATACCTAACAGTTATTCAGTGCTGGTATCGTATCGAGTTTAATACGCAAAATATTAACCAAAATATATTGAGTCGATTTAAAAGAGTTTTTTTTTTTTGGATTTTCCACTGCTCTCTCTAAGATGCCAACGCGATTTGAAAGCATCTTCTTTATATAAAGTACCAGTGAGAGTTAAATTTGATCAGATCTTTTATCGATAAAACGTCTCGAATCCGTCATAAATCTGCTTAGGCATTTTATTTATATATTCGCCAGATAAGCTGGACGACTAAACGTTCTCATTAGGTTTATAGCCCTGAGCAATGAGCGTGACAGCCAAGAATAGCAGATGTTTCGACCCCCTCTTCTTCGAAGTAGCTTCTATAACTGATTTATTTTCTTTTCAGATATTCTTGCGTTTTACTGTTGGCTTCTTGACTGTTCTTGCGACCGCGCGGTTACTAATAGTTGCTTAGTGCTGGCTAAACTTCTGCGAGAACTGACTACTTCACATTCTACCGCAAAGCCAACTGATTAGCTTAAGAGCTGCCTGCCAAGCTAGTCCTATCCGATGTTGAAAATCTTGCAATTCTTACGAGAGGGTGTACTTGAATGTGAACTAAATTTACAAGGGAGATTTGGAAATCCTTTCTCACGATACCTATACGGCTTGAACTTCGATTTGAGATTCAGAAGTCGATTCATAAAGTGGTTTAAAGATCTATTTCCAGCCGAATCTACTTAGCCAAATTGGATCCGAATGTCAATTCGACATATGCTATGGCTCACAGAGCAAACTCAATAAAAAAAAAATATTGCAAAAATAGCTGTAAATTTTTAAACATAACCTGTTCCATAACCATAACTCGTTCTTTACTGTATAATTATGTAGCGATTCTCCAACTTCTTTAATCCGTGTGAAATATCCATCTTCAAAGCAGGCATCCCCATTCGACTCGAATGCTACCCGAAAGAAGTTGAACGTAGCCAAATCTGGAGAATACGGTGGATGGGGCAGCAATTTATAGGCAAGTTCAACCGATTTGGTTGTAGATGAGCATATGTGTTCTCAAGAAATGTTTCTCGAATAACAGAGATAGTTTTCCTTTTTCTCGTAGCAGATCCAGCAGAATAAGTGCACTGTTACAATCCTTATATTCAATGCATCTTCAGAAAATACTTCAGATTCAACTTACCAGCACTTCACAATGCTATATAAAAAGTTATTTCAAGGGTTCAACGCGGTCACCATCCAGCAGCTGTTGTTGTTGACCTTGGCTGGCTAAAAATCTGGGTCCGTTCCGTTTACATAGACCGTCCTGTCTTTGGAACGGAGCATTCAACTGCTGTAATGATTTGGTTTTAAGTCTCTTATAATAACATTACAACGCTTCAATTCTATGAAAAAGAGTTTAAAGCTGGGACAAAAATGTGCCAGGAAAATAGTTTAGAAGACCTGGTAAGGCAATTAAGTAATACTCTCTTTAATGGAGAATATTGAATCTTCTAGCAAGAGACCCAGCAGTGTTCCCGGTTTCATAGCTGCAGATGAATGGCCATCTGGAAGTTCAAATTTGAAACCTTCAGACTCCAGTTTGTAGTGATAGTTGGAGGATGTGGTCTGTCGAATACCTCAAAGGAATTTGGACAGTCTCAAAACAGTGTTTGGTTCGAGCAGTGTTGCCAATAGCAATTGAAATGGTGCATGCTGCTATTGATCAGTAGCTGAATCTTTCGAGGAATTGTGAGAAAGTAACAGGTGATCATTTGGAATAAAATATGACACAACGCTCATTGAATATATTCATTTTTAATTAAAAAAAAATAGTGTTACTGAAAAATGTGTTATAGTCTCATTTTTATCACAGTTTGAACTTGTAACAGAACTTATGGCAGTAAAACTTATAATACAATGGAGTTATTGAAGTTTTCCCGGACTATGCTAAACTTAAGTCAAATTTTAACATATTAAAGTAGTATATATGTATATAATACCTGCATATCATTAACATCACTCCTGCATTCATTTGGGTTTAACATTCCGTTCTGCGTTTCCTATTTCGCGTCAAAGCAAGCATGAAAAAGTTTCATTWATTTTCTCATTGTTGGCCACGTCAACACCACATGGTTGCATTAATTATCGCAGCAAAGTGTTACTCCTACATTTGAGGCGAATCTACAATTTCCATATAAACTGTAATACATATGTGCATACATATATACATATGTATGTATATACACAAATCTATTATAAGCTGCTATACTGGCCTTACCATTAATTACACTTAATTTATAGTAGTTTTGCATATTTAATATACTTTTTAAATAATCTGAGCTTAACGGAATTGCCAACTAAAAGAAAAAAAGACAACAAACATGTGTGATGAGAGAGCGCGCATGTACATATGTAAATGGGAGCAGTGCGTTACACATGCACATATGTATAGTGCGTATGTTTGTTGCAATATATAGTATGATCTAATCGCATGGCAAAAGAAAAAAGGCACCCAACCCAGTCCCCAGATGGATATTCATTTTAGTTAAGCTGCTATTTGGGCGTTGAAAAGCGATGACAACAATGAATTGCTACAATAATATGCAAATGTGTGGAAAATTCTTCCATAGAGGCGAGTGTGTACTCAAGGGCGACTGCTTTAAAGGGATGAGGTGGATAAGGCTAAGCTTATAAATTCTTGAATACCTTAGAATACCATAAACAACTGCTTTTAATATAGCATAAATGTTATAAAACGATTTTTCTTGCTTTTGATGAGTCAATTTGATTGACAGCTATATGCTATAATTATTCGATCTGAACCATTTATTTAGATACTGAAGCATTACTTTGGACAACAACGTATGTAAAATTTCGTGARGATATCTTKTCACATAAAAAATTTGTTCATGCAAAAACTTGATTTTGRCCAATCAGTTGGTATGGCAGYTATATGCTATAGTGATTCGATCCAAACAATTTTTTCGGAGATTATTGCATTGTCTTGGAAAATAATTTATGTGAAATATCGTGAAGATATCTTGACAAATAAAAACCGTTTCCATACTAAGACTCCATTTTGACAGATTGGTTTATATGGTAGCTATATGATATATTTGTATGAACGGAAAATTTTCTTTGAAGATTATAGAGTTGCCTTGAGAAATGGTTCGTGCCAAATTTCATACAGATATCTCGTCAAATAAAAAAGTTTATCATACAAAAACTTGTTATTGATTGGTTGGTTTGTATGGTAGCTATATTCTATAGTTGTACGATCTAAAAGTTTTCCGCAGATTATAGAGTTGTCTTGGAAAATAATTCTTACCAAATTTCGTGCAGATATCTTGTCAAATAAAATTTTTTTGCATAAAACGACCTAATTGTGACCGGTCGGTTGATATGGCAGCTATAAGCTATAGTGATCCGATCTCATAAATTTCTTCGAATATTAAAAAGAAGCTTTGATTTTTTAATCTGTACGAAATTTCGTAACGATGTCTTGTCAAATAAAAAAGTTTTCCACACAAAGACTTAATTTTGAGTGATCAATTTGTATGGCAGCTATACCTTATAGTAATACGATATTCGCGATTCCGTCAAATATGTAGCTTTTCCGCAAGAAAAGAACGTGTGCAGAATTTCAGATCGATACAACAAAAACTGACGGACTAATTAATAACTGAAGGACTCAGACGTACATCGAGTTTCTTTAGAGCTCGGTACATGAAATTTTYAGACTAAATGCTGCATGTTTGTTACAAAAAACATTGTTTGTTGCTTGATACCCTGCAATATGTTTTTTGTGGACTGAGCAAGTCCTTACTTGTCCCTCTAAATATATACATAATTCAACGATCCGCCACTGTCCTTATCACACGCCTACATACCGCCTTGCAATGCGTTGTCATGTAGTGTGAACTCACAAGCGCATGTTGCATGCCACAAACTGAAGTATATTTAGTTGCAAAACACTAAATACTTTTTAGCTTGATTTCTTTGGGGAATTTCAAGGTAAGCGAGCTACTCCACGAGTGGCTTAACCTTAATGCACATATGTATGTATGCATTTCTAAGCACATATGTAATTGTATGCCTGTAATTTTGTTCAATTTTTTCAGTTTAGTTTTGTAATCACTCCACCATATATAATTTACTTAATTACTTTGGTGTGTTGCGTCGTAAGTCTCACACACAATTGTAGCCTATCTCAAGGCGCCCGTGTATACCAACGCAACGCTTGCTTTTGTTGTACTCGTATCGCTGCTGTGTCATATATTTACATAACCAAAGAGCGCTAATTAAAATAAGTACCCTTTTTCGTCAAAAATAAAAAGTAAATAAAGTACTAATAGTCGTTGTTAATACATATTCAAGGTTTGTCCCATATTTCGCTTCGACGCCTTGAAGTGCGCCCTCGCGGTTTCGCACAAACCCATTTTAGTAGCATACTTACAGGCTTAACTTGGTTTTTTGCGCTTGTTCATTTGCGTTTCGCGTCCATTAGGCTGACATGTGTTGGCTTTCGCGTAACGGTTAAATGCTGGTTGCACTATTGTGCCTGCTGTTTGTTGTTTCTATTATTATTTTGTCATATGTGTAACGAAGCGTAAGCGATACGTTTAWCCCGCCCACAACAGAACTAATCAGCGGCTGAATGTTCACTTATTAACCCATATTATGTAAGTTCTTGCATAATTCTGTTTGTAAGAGGGTAGCTTGATGAGTCTCTGAAATGTCGCGAACAAAGCTTCCTTAGAACTCGGTAGAGTTATTTTTAAAACAAGTGAACGAGAGTGGTAGAAAGATCAGGACAATCCTCCCGGTCCCGAAGTTCTGAGTGGGGACCCGGTGCACTGTAATAGTTTTTTCCAATTTTCTCAACAAAAAAAAATTCACTAAAATTCTCCCCGGTTCCTCTTTGAAGCTTTCTGTACCATTTTTGTGCGAGCGACGAACGCCCCATCCGATCCGAATCGATTAGAAAGCAATCGAAAATTTAGGAAGTGATTCTCGGAATATGTTGGATGGCGATTATGCAAGTCGTTACGCGATTGATAGAATGTAGTTTCAGTAAGCTCAGCGGGTTATTAGAAACTCTACATTGCAATCGTTTCTAGCTCAAGTCCGGATTTCAATGAAAGTCAAACTTTCAAATCCGAACTAAAAGTTATCAAAATAAACTTCCGTCAATATCTAATAGGTCACTGAATTAGSGACTTCGTAGACATTATTGTTACGAAAATGGAGCTTTCGTATCATTATTAGTTCTTATCGTTTCAAGCTCAACTTTGGACTTTTATAAAAGTCCAGCTTTCAGATCCGAWCGAAAAACTATCCAATGGACTTCACTGCAAGAGAAACTTTCGTCAACTCCTTCTCGGTCATTGGATTGTGGACTTTGTAAAAATTATTCTAGGAAAATGGAGTTATCGTTTCATTATTGGATCTTATCGTTTCAAGCTCAAGTCCGAACTTCTATAAAAGTCAAACTTTAAGGTCCGAACGAAAAAATATCGAATGGACTTTTACGCAAAGGAAACTTCCGTCAACACCTTATTGGCCATTGGATTGAGAACTTTGTAGAAATTATGCTACGTAAATGGAGATTTCGTATGGGACCTTAGGATGTTCTTAGATTGTCCAATAAATTCATGCGGTAAGGCAAAAGATCCTGTCGATATATATATATATATATAAGTGACCAGGTCTACGGAAAGGGGGCTTAGGTGTCAAAAAATCAATTTTCACTTTTTAGTTGATTCGGATGGAAGATGAGATTAACAGCTGTTTCTCAGAAAACTAGTTTTCGCACGTTAGCTCCCTTTTCGTAGACCAGGTCACATATATTATATGGTACTGTCCAGAATGAAAGCACGACTTCTTTTGTATAAGTTTTATTGACAGGAACCTAGTATGTCTATATAGAGTTCGGTTGAGACTTTCTGATGTGTAGCTTGTCGCGATTTCTTTGAAAAATTTGAAATTTCTATTCCTGAAAAGTGTTAACCACAGAATTCTTATCAAGGTAATATTCAGCAAACCTTAGATTAGGTTAAGCGGTCGATCTTAATAGGGATATCACTAAGACAGCACAGAGCCGGTCCATTGTCTCACTGTCAATAAGTTTAGCCTGGCATTTTCTTGATAGAGCACAATTTCTCTTGTACTGGCTAAAGCTGGCAGCTCTTGGGCGATTACTTCCTTAAGCCAGTTCAATCGCCACAGTAAAGATCCAAATAAAGATAGAATTTTCCGTCTGCATAGCTACTTCTGTGTCCGGCTGTGTTGTGTAGAAAACGACTTCTCCACATTTGCGACTTGTCCATAAGTTTAAATCTCTTAGAAGTCTGGTCGTCCATCTTCCGCGACTTTCTTGTTATTTCCATCTGGTTTCCTTAGTTCACACTAATGCCAAGCTGTTGCAACTCTGAAAGTTGCGATGCGCTGCACTCTGGTCTTTTTTAGCACATCTGCCCAAACCTCTGCTCCGTATAGTAAGACGCTGATGGTTGTTGACATTAAGAGCTTTCTCTTTTCTTATGTGGGACCTCGCATGATGGCCAATAGTCTAAGATAGGAGGTGATTTTCACTGACTTTCCTATGTTGTGTTGCATATGTAAGTTAATCTGGGATCCATAGTTTTTTGTATCTTTAGAAACGGAATCTTGTTCGTCCGATGTTAAAGCTTTGTTTTCGTGTTTTGTTCGTTTTCTTTTTTTTTTTTTTTGTTTTTTTTTAGCGAGCTGAAGGTTACGTGAGTCAAATCATGTTTGCTGCCGAATCATGACCTGATTCAGCTTTCTTCGGACTTCCTCTGTGTCTCGAGCTATGATTACTTCTGCTATGTCATTCGTCAATTAAATATGATTCGTCTGGCATTTCAAGTTTTAATATCATAACCAAAGTTCCACAAGACCGCGCCCAAAATGGACCCTTGTCTTGCTCTTACCGTAAATCCTATTTGTCGTAGTATCTCTCTAGTCTAGTACAGCAGTTTCTTTCAGTTACAGTTTTCTGTTACTAATATGGCTCAAGACTACAGCWTTGAGGTAATCGGGGAAATTTTTCTTCTAAAGCGTTCGTCATGTCCGCCCATTTCTGGGTTTTGAAGGCATTTCGAACGTCTAAAGTCGCCAAGATAACTATTCCCTTGTATTTGCTTCATAGCTACTTGATACGACTTGCTTCAAATTACATCTGATACCGGGCACAAGCTCACTTTCGYATCTAACAACCCTCGTATTCGCGTACACGTTTATGTAAATTGTTATAYATTCACGTAAGAGAGGGTTGCAGCATTGTCCCTGAAGGGTTAAATGTATGTTTAGATGCACAACTATTTATTGTCTACTAACGCGTTTGCCGTTTCCTTTTCGAACTTTCGTTTAATTCTTTTCACTTTTCCCTGTCGAGGCGCAGCATTTCAATAGTTATGCATATCTCAGCGGCAGATCGAACATTATCCCATAATTATAGGGCTCAGCGCATGAAACGGTTACTCGTTGCAACGTAAAGGCAAGTCGTAAGTATTGTGTCATCATGCCACGTGCCACATGGTGTCTGCTTTYTGCCTTATGCTTGCAACATGTTTGTATATATTCATTCGGTGGTTTACTCCTGCCTTCCGCCACAGTAGCTTAATRCTATTTATGCAACAATTTAACCACAGAAAAATTTATTCACGATTTCTAGCCTATATCTACAAATAAATAGCACATAAATGTTGTCCGCCCCCCTTAATTGTTGTTGTGGTTTTTATGAGTGAACTTTTTGTTGTGTGTAACCCTTTTATTGATGCTAAAATTGCTATGCTTCCATATGCTGTGTGCAGGCAATTTTCGGATTATCAGCTGGGAATTTCATTAAATTGGATTCTTCAAAGTGCCTGTAGTAAACTGCACCTAGCGTTACAGGAGCGAAATTATTTCCAAAAGAAAATTGTGTACTCGTATAACTTAATAAATACTGAGTTGTGTTGAAATATTAGTGATTAAAAAGGGTAGCGGGTGAAAAAGTATGATGTATGCTTTTGTAAYAATTAGCTGCTTTCGAATACTTAAAATAACGGTAATCCTGAAATGAGCGAAATTCGATTTATCTTCTGTGCTGATACTTATTTACATATATAAAAAATTCCGTTTTAGTAAAATTAATGCYGCAAAAAGTTAGGTAAGATTGCTCGAGCAGATCGTCACTCTTCGCGAAACAAACCTGGAACAAATAGTTTCGTGGTGTGACAGCGTCACCCATCGTGAAACCTTGTGAAAGCCCGAAGCGTCAACTAAGTATCATTTACCGGATTCGAGCTTACAAAGTCCTTTTCTAGTATTTTYCTTCTTTGTATATATTTTATTTCAATCTTTATGAATTGGCTAGATGATGGCGATTCGGACTGGATGAAGACGTTTGCACTGATAGAAGCATGTATTTTGATCAGTTTTWGACCGTCCTTGAGTACATACATATGTATGTACATAAAATATATATGCAGAGTATATACATATATAATATAGATATAGATATACATATAAATACGAAAGTAAGGAAAGTTCTCTGAGCGCTATTCACTTAGGTGTGCCAGAAACAATTATTTTACATATATCTCAAGCAGCTCGCGACTTTCGGTCTTAGACAAAGTATCCTCTGACTAGTTAAAGAACATCCGTTTGAAGGCGAGCTAAAGTGAGAAGCCGAACGATCTCTCCCCAGGGTTGTGAGCTAGGTTTGCGACCCGCCACGTCAAAAACGCCCCAAATGAAAAGGAAACAACAGCCCTCATTTGATAACGACACCTCAAACATGTTAAGGATTACGATTTAGGTTCATACATTTTGAATGTCCCGTCCTTTAATTTGGGAAGATGCCGCTGCCTAGAGGGTTGATGGTTGATGAATGGCACAAGTACTGAGGCAATAGGTTTTTACTACAATGGCCATATAAAGGAGCACAAATTCGGTTTGCGATGCGTGGTGGGAAAAGACTCCGTCGCCTAGTATTGGCATTCGCTGCGGTGAATGATTGTCTAGCCACAATCCGCATCAAAGCGAAGTTCTTCAACTTAATCGAAGAATTGCGCCCATGGCCCAACGGAAGAGAAAGACATACATATATGAGAGCTGCCACGCCAGGATGTCAAAATCGTGTTGGCGACTTTAAAGCTAGGCTGTACTTAGAAAGTATCACAACAGTCGTTAAGCGACTACACTGTGCAGATGAGAGTATTCGACAAAGTACCGCTGGGGAAAGCAGAGGAAGACTCTCACTGAGTTGGAGAGATAAGGTGGAGAAGGACCTGGCTGCTCTGGTAACTCGAATTGGCGCTAAATATTGAAAAGAAGGATCGACTGACGTGCTGTTTTGAAACCAKTTATAACCGCGTAAGCTRTGKCTACGCCTAAAAAGAAGAAAAAGTACAAAGAGTTCAATGTCGATAATAGGTTAGTTTGGGCTCAAAGCAACCAAGGTTTCTATTAAAAAAAAGTCAAATCAAATGTTTGTCGAAAAATTAATAGAATACTTCTACAAAAACTTTATTCAAAGGTTTTTAAGTGTCCTTTTAGTTGTTCATATGTTCATACATAAGCAGATATTAGTCTATCATGCAAATATCTGGATCAAAAAAGAAATTAATGAAWGAAAATTTATGACGTTGTCGAAATTCAAAACAACYGAGTACTACTTATGCTACATACWTACATATAAATAGCAGTTCGTCTKTGTCGCGTAAAACTATAATTTTAATTGATGGAAAAAATTTAATGCTTTGGTGCGTTCGTACCGCCTTTTATGTCAAAACTTYAGCCGCTAATATTTTTTTWAATTTTATTTTTTATTCTTCAATGTGAAGACGCAGCGCCCAGAAAGCGATGTGCAGCACACTTTCAAAGCGCGTGTGTGTCGCACACATGTACATACATGTAGATATGTATGTATGTAAAAATRTATGTAAGGCAGTCGAGTTGAGGRCATAAAAATTAAAATATGATTAAAAACTAATTATGCCAAACGAGTTGGGCCAAACAATACTGAAACTAAAGTATGAATGGGGCATTAATGTTTTTTATTACCCTCAATGGCATACAGCATATTTGCCTAATTTTTGTTGTTATTGTTGTTTTTTTTTTTTTTTTTGTTGTTAGTTTCAATTAAATTGAAATGTTTGGCTGCTTCATCGCAATGTGATGACTTTATTAACTGGAATTTGTGTAGTTGGTCATAATGATTTGTAGACTGAGTGACTGCTAGAAATTTTTGGGTTTAAATTTGAAATCGAAATTTAAGGTTTTCTATAATATATCCTTTATATGTTATTATATATGTAGATACAATGTCCTAATAGGTATATCAGTTGGATATTTGAAGGTATGAACAGCCTCAAACCGCGGTCTCTTCTCTCTAATCAAACCAGAAGTAGGCTCATAATCACACAGTTCAGTTTGCTATCAAAAGTTATCAGTGGAACTTTACGATATCTCGGACATAAATGTCAACAATTTTTGGTAGCATAGTTTTTCTGTAGAGAAGTTTTCTGACGTTCACTACCTGGTTTTGAGGTATTCAGCAATGTATATAAACCATCTTCTTATTCTTTACTATCGTCGTTTTTGTTTTCGCTATTTAGTGCCATCTGGACAACATGCAGTGCAGCTCATAATTCCATCGGATGCGCTACTCCTCGTTGTCAATGCGGTAAGAACCATAAATCTTCCGCAGAACCTTTCCCTAGAAAACTCGTAACGCCGACTCATCTGATGTTCTCACCGTACATCCCGCTGCACCATCTAGCGGGACGGGTATGACTATGGCGGAGAGGACTTTACAATTGTTTACTCAGTCCGACAAGAGTCGGCGTACACTAGCAGCAGTACACTCTTATAGAAGATTGTACCTTCTCTACTTAGCTATGCAGCTCGTATTGCTTGAGAGGCAATAGATTGAAGAAGTCCCCGATAGGTAATCTCCTTGTCTGAAACTATTAACATCGGAATTAGAGTAGAAGCATAGCTCTTTGAATCATGCTTATAGTAATCGCTTATAAAACCGGGTTATCCAAGTAGAGGTACGTTTTTCAATATCTTTCTTGTGACCGAGCATTCATTATTGGATAATATTCGAATAGAGCACGTCCAGCATGAATTGAAGAAAATAGATTTTACACGAATATCGTGGAGAGTTGATTTGGCGCCGTTCGCAGCAACTCTGACTAACATATGGAACGACTTGGCATATCTCACATCGATACTTTAAATTGAAAGAGTACAAAATAAGACTTGGGCAAGAACTGAAGCCACTTGACCTGCTCAAAKGACATCGCTTGACTCTATGGACTCTTGAAAAGTTTAAAGAAGATGCGACGTTTTCGAGCCAAAACCTTTGTTCAACGATGGGACTCATTTCAGGAGAGGGAGAGTATGTAAACAAGCGGAATTGCATAATTTGGGCCGAAGAGCAACCCAGAAAACTATAAAATATAACGGTTGGTATGGTTTGTGCGCAGGTGGAATCATCGGTCCATATTTCTTCAAAAATGATGCCAGTGAGAACATAACCGTCAATGGTGACCGTTATCGCGAAATGATCACCAACTATTTGATGCCCGAAACTGAAGCTCGAGATCTTGACGACATTTGGTTTCAACAACACGGATCTTTCCCACACATCGCATCAATCAATGGATTTACTGAGATAACACTTCGGTGAGCAGATAATTTTAAATTTTGGCCGGACTATTGGCCACCAAGTTCGTATGATACAACAGCGTTAGACTTTTTCCTGTGGGGAYATGTAAAATCTAAAGTATACGCGCACAAATCCGCTTCAACTCATGCCTTGGAGCAAAACATCAGCACAATTGGAATAATAATAAACATTGCCCATTAAATTGGAAGTTTTTATATTTTTTGCTTAAAAAAAAAAAAAAGAAACCTCGAAATGGATCACCCTTCTTRTAATATATTATAATCTTCTTTACAAACTTTATTTAATTTTTGTAGAGCTGCATCTGTAATCACACACATATTCATTGGTATTCAATTGATGCTCGTTTGCTCCTTCATAAACTTCACCTCGGTCGTCACGCATCCGATGACAGTAGGGTAATAAAAATTAAAAATATTTTTTTTATTGAATTTTTTTTTATAGCAAAATTTTTTAATTAAAAATTATGCAACACCGATAAGTAGTAAAATAATTGCCTTTTTCGTATGGAAAAAATAACMATGAAATTAATTTGAATGGAGTAAAAGGCAGTACGAGGAAAGTAGTGATTACGAGAAGGACCTTATTGCGATATATGGAACTTTGTAATGTGTGCATATATGTGTATGCATACATGATTGTGCATAAATGTACAAGTACATATTTTCATTTCCCATAGGCACCGCTGCAACTCTGTATTTACAACAATTTTCGACTTAGTTGAGCATTTTCACATTAAATTAATTAACCCTTTGCGTGCCAAATGGTTCCGCTTCTCTGATTCCACGACAGCAGTAGAGAGCGTACACTTAGCATACAAATACACAGTATTTATATGTACATATGTATATAATATGTAAGCCACAACAACCATATGGTGCGAAGCGCTAAGTGTGCAAATTGCAGGACTCAGTTGGAGGAAAGAAGCGCATTTTTTTGTAGAATTAAATAGAAGAAGAGTGCATATTTTATTTTATTTTATTTGCTGCCATTTAATCCTTTTTTCCACTCGCACACACATACATATACACGAAAAAGCGCTAACATGAACTTTGATGTGCGGAAAGTCAAAAGGCGGCGCAGGTAAGGACACCAGTAGAGGTGCGGTTCAGGCACTTATCAGCATACATCCAAACAAAGACTCACTAAAAAGTACATACGCACATTTATACATATATATATACATATATCTAACTGTTTCGAAACACTAGCATGCAAATGACTTGGGTGCGCCCGCCTGCTTTTCTAGCGTCGCACTGCTGCTATTTCTTGCTTTGCACACATTTTCTCGCATGCTACTTTTTCGTCTTCATACTACACTACACTTGCATAGATACTCATCTATTCCATGCGCTGCGTGTCTTTTGACCCTTTATGTGGCATGATTGGAACCTATGATAATCAACTTGTGCCGAAATCACGCGCCGTCAGCGAGTATTGAGGAATTTTGCTTTAACTTTTGTCATTTTAACAAATTAGCATGTTTTGTTCATAATTGTCCGTTCGTGAAGATGTCCAGTGGAGATAAAAATTAATATTTTTACTGATTTTTTTTCCATTTCATAGTTTGTTTGTTGGGTTTGTTTTTCTTGTTTATTCTTTGTTTGTCACACGTGCGCTTTTGTGTCGTGCTGTTTATTACCGTTATATATATWTTTTTTTAATTTTATTAAAATGCTCTGATTTTCTTTTGTTAACATTTTTATTTTTAATTTGCGTGTCGTTAATGGTCTGTAAAGGTAGTTATGATTAGTTTGTCCTTGAAAGGAAGTATTATTAAATGGTATATAAATAATGATTTACATATAACATAGGTACATACATATATGTTTATATAAAGACGAATGGTTAATGTAGATAATGTAGACCGTCAGGTTGACCTTTAATTACCTTACCTTCAACGATTTATTTGTATAAAAACGATAGCGTATTTTCCGAGGCTGATGGTACTGTTGAGAAAAGATTTTTTTGTGATATTTTGTCTCTTCGAAGGAGCTTTTCAATATTCACACAAATAACTTTTATACAAGTTTGAATCTTGGTTTGGTTTGTCGATAGAAAATGACAGTCGAACGCCGACTTAAATTGAAAGTGTGAGAATCCACGATATATGGTATAATAGTAATAACATGTCACCTCATGCAACAGTGAAAACATCTCGACTGAGAACGGCAACAGGTTAAGTTTAGCCCGAACTGAGATAATATAAGGCACTATCGTTGAAGACCTCGTCTCTGAAACGGTGACAGTCGATTTTCACAAGTTTATCTKGAGACAAATTTTGACTTGCAAAATCATTCGTCATAGTCAGGAACAAATAATAATCACTAGCTTCTAGATTCGGACTATAAGATTTATAAAGTATCCTAACCAAGCTTCCGGCGCTGTTGGGAAGTAACTATCGATATGTGTGGCGTCATGGAACGTAATTCTTTTCCCATGGCCCAAAGCAGGCCACTACTGAGTAATCGCTCCTTCAGACGATAGAAATTTTTCACAGTGCCGAACCGTATTACGAGTTTAGTCTAAGCGATGCAGCTCATAGTAGGTGATTAACGGCAAATCCTATCATACACATAGCAAATCCTTATTGACTGACCATTCTGGATTGGTCACCGTTTTCGCCGACTCGCCACAATTCGAGCMCRACCGTTTTMGCTTAATATTGTCGTAAGTGACCAACTTTTCATTATCAGTAATCATACGCTCTATGTTAAGGAACTCACTGTTGGGATCTTCCTTGATAATGARGGAGATTTCAATAACGTCCTGAGGTGGAATCAAACCTCAAACCTCTTATTCTCGGTAAAGCGACAGAGTGATTTAAACGGAAACGAAATGTGAGTAGGGGARCCCTACAAGGTGCAGTTCTCTCTTCTCTTTTAGGCATCCTAGACTTTAACGATCTACTTAAAAACCTGAGGATTGTAGCTGCCGGGTGATTGYCTATGCAGAYGATKTAACACTTATGGTTAAAGGAAAGTTTTTGAGTACCGTATACGAGTTGACGCAAGGGTATCTCAGCGTCTTAACAAACTGGGCAGTCGAAAGTGGATTCACCATCAATCCGAGATGGTTTTATTTACTAGAAGATATAAGATCTCGGTGGCACCGCTACCATAAATGCAACCGGTGGATAGAGTAAAAAGGCCACACTTACAAAGAAACTTAAAACCGTTAAACGGTCGGCGCTTATCGGCAGGTGTGGTGCACTAAAGTTCTCACAAACCATGGCCATCTTGCACATTGTGCCCGTAGATATCGTGGAAAGGTGTATGGTTGCGAAAGTTGCTATCGGGATCAAATAATCAGGGTACTTAAAAGATCACTTATCTGAATACTCAGATATTTTGACTCGCTTTAACTTCATACCGGATCATTTGGATCATGGAGTCRCCAAACCGAACTCTGACGACTYTTTCTCTGTCCATATACCGACAAGGGAGTTGTGGGTGAGAAGAAGCCGTTAGAGGAGAGAAACGGTAAGATTCTTTACGAATGGGTCACAACTTGGCGGGAAAGTTTTTGGAGGGGTTTACTRTCAGRAGTTCTCTATCAACTGCAGTGTGTCACTCAAATACTTGTCATCGTGGTGAAGTAGACTCTCCAAACCACTATACAAAATGTTCAACGACTCCGCCGTAGTAGTGATTCTATTGAAATCATAAAATGTCAAGCAAAATTCTGGTAGATTTCTTTCCGTGGTAAAAATTACCACACAAAAACAGCTGGCAAATACACACGAATTGACCACATGTCAAATGACAAATTTCACACTAACAAGRTATCAACAAAATCTGCTCGGTTTGAGCATGCAATTTATATGGACCAATCCGGGCGTTGATCAAACGCTATATGCTTTCATTTCTTAAATGGTTTATTATATATGATTTACACATGACATATGTGCAATACATTTAATATTATAAACGCAATTCCTTTTTTAATATTATAAACGCAATTCCAACAACAATTTTCCCTGCTAACAAACGCCACCACAGCGTATGAGTAATATGCCGACCGACAAGTCGACCTAAAAAGTGTAAAAGGGCACTTACTAAGGCCAACGACTTAAAATTAAATGAAATTTCTAAATTTAGCTGCACTGCATAAGACACACAATGAATGTGTGTTGCAATCAAATGTGTCAACATGCCACAAAATTTGTGCTGTGGGAATCCGCCGAAGATGGAGCAATCAAGCAAGCAACAAAAGTCATTACAACGCACACATACATACCAACATATGTATGTGGCAGCTGCTGAAAACGCACTAATACTAAACACAACAACAACAACAAAAAGCAGCAATAACAACTACTTGTTGCTGGTAAATGTGTCACAGCGGTTAGTTGTAAGGCATGACAGTGCTGCCACCCTTTCTCACACACTGTCAACACACGCATAAGCACTCATAAATGTATATGTATGCATGTATATACACATTCGTGTACAAGTAAATAGTTGTTGTTGCAGTTGTATAATTGAAATCTTAGACGCTGCTGCCGCCTATCGTGTGGGTGCCGCATGTGTATGGCAAATGTTTGTTGTAAATAATTAAAAATATGACTTGAGTACGACTACAGATTATTGTACATACATAAAAGTTGTTGTTTTTGTTATTATTGTGCCACAATAGGCAATGATGTCATAACTTTGCGGTCAAATGATTCATGCAACGTGCGACTGAAAGCTCGGAGCCAACAAATAATGAACGAATTTTATGTAGAAACATACATTCATACATACATATAAGCAAACATATGTATATAGTATGTCTAAATATGTGCTTTCATTCATTTACTCATTCATTTGGGCGCAAGAAACCACTTGCAACAAATAACACTTTGTCTCTAATATATGCTGTTGTAGTTGTTGTTATCGTTTTGTTTTTTTTTTTTTGCTAACTTCTATCTTGATCGCATTGCGAATCCAAACTAAACACATACATACATATTAATATATACATCCATACATATGTATGTGTCCCTTCGGCTTCGAATCTAGACAGCATGGCCAATTTGGCCTGGTTTGGCAAATCAATTAAATTCAATTAATCCCCTCAACACTGTTAATGAATGATAATGGAAGGGTGACACAAAGCGTTATGGATATTCACACACTCGGGCGGCTAACTCATTGGTCCGTTTTGTCGGCTGCTTCGTCAGTTAGTTGTTTCGGAGTGTGGTGTTATGGTATTTACAGTTAACCAGGAAGAACTGCATGCAGTGAGAGAATTTTTGTTATAAAATTTGAGATCAGATCAGAAAASTTTGAAGATTGGATCGAATTATGGACCTAAACGGATATAAACCCGTTAACTTCGCTTGCACCGAAACTACAATACCCTTCACAGTGTTTCTCGATTTTGATCGGTCAATTTATATGACAGTTTCTTGCTATATTTTTTGACGGCAGCTATATCCTATCTTGGTCCAGTATCGGCGGTTCCAATAAATGAGCAGAAAATGTAGCAGTCGTAGCTGAGAGTGTGCACGAAGACCSTGGAGGGTCCATTCGGCGCCGGTCGCAGCAACTCGGACTGATGTATCTAGCATCCCAACAGATTTTACATCGACATCTTAAATTGAAAGTGTACAAAATACAGCAAAATGCAGAACTGAACCCACTAGACCTTCTCAAGCATTGTTGTTATTGTTTATTATTTTTTGATCTTTGTTCGTCGGGAGAGGACTTTASTTTTCGAACCTGCTCGTGCTGTGATCGACCGCAGCGCTGCGAGTTAGGCTGTCCGCTTTTTCTCCACTGCGATGCGACAGTCCTCATCATAMCAGTTGTTCTCTCGACCTTTACGAAAACCAATTCCTTACAGCTGTCCGTAAGGAGTTTAAATGCCGTCCCATAGTTTACTTATACCGAGTTACTCATGAGTGCTCGCAGTGAGAAGGAGTGCAAGTCGAGCAGAAAACAGTTTAGCTGTCCTCAGGTAGGACCTCAGAGATTATGCACGTCAAAGACACTAGATACAAGTCGTCTATCTATCACAGCATGATCAATCTGGCTTCGAACTTTTCGATCCAAAGACAGCCAAGTAGCTAGATGAATTTACTTGTGCTGGAGTGCTGAAATCTAGGACTACACACAACCATATTTCGGGTTCCTCTGAAGTCGATCAACCTCATGCACTCGCAGAGGTTTCGCAACGGAGACTGAATTTTTCGACTGGAAGAAGCCAAGAACAATTTTTACATCGTGACGTGGGTCGTTGTCATAAGCGCACCCCAGCMGCTCATAAAAGGCTCTGATGCGGATTGTGGCTAGACGCTCATCCACAGGAGTGAATGAAAGAACTCGACGACTAAGTCTTTCTCCCATCACGAATTCCACACGGAATTTGCTCTCGTTTATATAGTCACTGTAGTAAATGTCACAATGASCTACTCGCAAGGACTGACCTTGCCCCGTTAATTGCATTTTTTTTAAGGCGGCGATGTCAGTCTTCTTTCTGGTGAAGAAACGCTGCAATTAGACTTCAGCGAACCCTTAAACCAAGTATGTCGAAGTGGCTCCGCTGAAGCTTCCCCTCCCCTTTAGCATTGAGGCTCCACACGTTGGCTACCGCATCTTACACTAGCGTTACTCACTAGGCGAGGATGCAAGCGTACAGGTGGGAATTAAGTATAGTCCTTCAACCTGTAGATATCTTGTCAAAATTTGGCAAAAATTATTGTCCAAGTTAACGGCACAATCTTCGAAAATATTGACTATGGCACATACATAGCTGTCATACAAACTGACTCATGAGAGAATATCGTAACAAATCTATAAAATATTTTTTATGTATGTATGTCAGTTTGTAATATTTTTATACAAAAAAAATTCTCTAAATTTTCAAAATAACTCTTTCCAACCCCTTCAATTTCCAAGTGTAGCTCCAAATACGTATTGTAATTCCGGCTTTGTCTCGTTTAAGATTTACAAACATTTTACAGTTAAYGCTTTCTCACGCTACAGCCTATGTGGCGATTTGACATTTTCGAACTTTTGCATGATTTTTTAAAGTTTAATTGCCAGCGAGCGCAGCCATAGGCGGCAGTGCAGTGGGTGTCGCCGGCGGCAGCGCCATAAATGCAGGCATTGCACACACACATACGTACAAGTGTTGTTGTGTGCATTTCATATTTATTTACTACAAGTATATATACTTACAAACCATTGCATTTACTGCCCATCACCAGCGTGACATGGCTCCCTGGGCAGCGTCCGCCACCCGGCAATTGCATTTTTCTCAGCACTTATTGCACTGTTGTGTGGCGTTGGGATTCAATTACGTTGTATTGGATTCATTAAAAAATGCTTAACGATTTAATTACACGTCGCACTTGCACAGGCAATGTAATTTTCATCAAACAACAACAAAAACAAACAGTAAAGCAATATTTAAAAGCRCACACACACAATTATAAAATTCGACGAAAAGTTCAAGCATAAACAATTCCAATTGGCATTGGGTGTTGCAAAGGCAGAAGAATAACAACAACACACAAAGTGAAAAAAAAACCAAAAACAATTGCATCGCTGATTTATCAGCCAATCACCGAAGAGCCAGTGAAAGGCCATTGTGTGTGGGAAAGAATTATGAAAGTATGTCGTGCCACCAAGCAGCAGCAGCACATAAGTATATTTATTTTTTATAAAGATAAATATATATTTAAGCAAGTAAATAAATATATGCATGTAGACGAGGTTGGTATGATAAGTCAATGGTTGCTAAAATTAAGAGTATATTTAAGTCATTATTTTTGAATATAATCTCACTTTAGCTTGAAAGATTTAATGAAGCAACTTCTGCGGCTTTCTAACACGAATGATTTGAGTTCGCTGACTGTAAGCTCGAGACTAGTGAAGAAATGTCTAAACTGCTTTCGTATAGTATCGAGTTATTATACGATTATACTGGTATGAGTGCCTAGCCAGCACAGTTATTCAAGTAACTGCAGAGCTGATGAACTTGCTTGGTTAAGTGTTTGAGTCTTACTAGCTGTAAAATGAGATTCAGTTCTTGCGGTTCACTATTGGATGGTTGGACCTTAGGTCAGTTGGGCGAGAACTGATCAACTACTAGCAACTGTACACTCTCAAGGTCCTTCTGGTTCATGATAAATCATATGAAGTCCAGTGCGCTCTTCGACCTCAGCGAAGCTCCCGTTTCAATAGTAGTAAGAGATCTAACTGTGCAATATCCGCGGGTTTCACGGGGTAAGATTGAAAATGTTACTATATACCAGTTATACAGGCTGATTGAAACAAGATAAGATAGAATCATTTCTACAATTATTTTTCCAATGTGCCGCTTTTGCAAGATTAAGGTTAAAACAAATTGGATCTCATGCTTTTAGGCATTCAGATGAAAGAGCAGAAAGAGTGATAAAGCATAGCATTTTTATTTGGCTTTACAAAGGACTATACACAGCGGTCTAAGTGCATTCTCTTGTCATTTTGAGGGATCAGCCATCTAACCTAACTAGTACCTTCGATTTAATTGTATACGATAGCCTTCAAATTGTGTTCTTGAGTGCCTAATCGAATGTAAGTTCCGGTAATGAAGACCTGACTGCCATTACAACTTAACGATTCGAAACTAGAGGTTAGATTATCGAAATAACAGCCTTTTACTAGATAAACTTTTGGGCAATAAYCCTAAGATGATTTCGATACCAATTGCACTATATTTTTTATAAACATAATTTAGATAATCGCTACAATAACAATTACAACCTGACTATCATAACTCCACAACGATATAGAAATAGTTATGAAAGCTCTAGTTGGTCGAATATTGACCAAGTAGATGATCTAACCCCATACAGACGATTTTTGAAGAAAACTATGTTTGAAGGCGTTCTAAATTTGTTTTTTTAGAAAAAAATTAACATTTCTTCCTCTCCTTCCAAAACCTTCCGAATAATACTTACTAGCAATCTTCTGACTATTATTTGGTTAATGAAACATATTTCGTCTTTCGAAAAATATATTATCTGACCTTGTTGACWGGACAAATTCAACGTAACCTTCTTTAGTATATAGTATTTAGATAGTATCTGAAGCTTAGTTTTTGGTATCCGAAGACATCGATCCTTTTTGCTCTTCGATCGATCGATGTTACAAATATTTAGCCACTTCTTTTCTCTAATCATCCTATGGAAACTTTTAGAGCTGGAGCTCATTATATTTATTGTTAAATTTTTATCTCAAAATCTAATCTGGTCTCTGATGGTGGCCTCTGTTGCTGAATTTTTGGCTTCCGAAGAGATGTTTAAAAAGAAAATCCTATGACTATCTTTTGGTTAATAGTAGACATTCTAGCGTGCTGAAAATGTATTATCAGACCTTATTGACTAGACATAACCAACATTAGCTTATTTAGTTTAAGTTTAGCTGCTCTATGATTCCTAACTTTTGGTACCTATGAAATCAATTTTACGAGTACTTATAAATTTGATCAAATATGTATGCAGTTGATCAGTTCAAGTTTCCAAAATTCCTGACATATCAAATCAACCCGTCAAAATATGACATCAGCATTGCRTTTACCACCGTTAAAATATATTAAACTGTATATGGCGATGTAATCGTATATTTATACGAAAGTGTCCTGCGGTCATTCGTAAAACGTATGCAGCATTCAACCCCTTATTGGAAAATGTATGTAGAATGTAAAAATGCGCATGCAATGGATTTTCATTGCTTTTGAAATGGAAATTTATCCATAATAGCTCTGCGGCCTATTTCCTTAAGAAAATTGCGCATCCAGCTTATATAAATATCAAGTGACTTTAATGGCAAATGGCGGCCACGTCCTCATACTTTCGTCTTTACATACATATGTATATCGAAAGATTATATATCCTTAAAGAAAAGCTATTTAGCCCTTTGATGTGTACTTGTGTACTAAAAATGGCCTCTGGGCTTTCGGAGTAAGGGTTGTAAAGGTGCTTAAGAAAAGTTGACGTACGCAGATTATATAATTTCTTCKTAAGATGATTTGAAGTGAAATATTTGTATATATTTCTCAAAAAAAAAAAAAAAAATTATGTTTTTAAGTTGCTTAAAGCTGTCGAGATTACCTGTATTGATGCTTCTGCATACAGAGTTTCAATTTTTAAAGAAGCTCTTCTTCTTCTCTTTCCATGTGAAATCATCTCATCACTCAAATCGTCCTGATCTCATAAACTTACTTTTAATGTTTCGATATTCAAAAACAGAATCTGTGAAAATTTAAAAGCTGACTCTCTTTGCCTTATTTGTAACGACATAGTCCATGACCTCCTGAAATTAAATTAAAAACTACCGCACTTTATATTCCAAACCGTATTGTGAAGCTTTCCTCTTCTCAAGTGCATATAAAACACCCTCGTCCTTTGAATAATATGTATACGTTGCTGAATTCGATATAGCAACACCTTCACCCCGCGAAAGAGCAATCTTTAGTAATTACCTCGAGGAAAAGAAAAATCCGTCTTACATAACATTCTTATTGTTTTGTCAATATTTTCTAGTTTGTTGCAGAAATTCTCTGAATTCGTTGATATCCGAAAAATGGAAGATTCTCGG
>NW_017537512.1:393019-394065 GCF_001853355.1 Bactrocera latifrons | reverse complement strand
AAAACTGGGATAGTCGATTTTCACAAGCTTCTCTTGAAGTGACCTTTTCTCCAACAAAATCAAGATCAACAATTGCATAAAAAGACAAGTGTAGTTACAAGAGTATTAATCCTGTAGAAATGTTTGGCCTGGTGTTGTCTGAATGGAATAAAATTGTTTTTCTATTGGCCAAAGCTGACGGTCAAATTCTTGACAGTATATATAGCTTATTTTTAATAAAAGCTTATTTTTAACTAAATTATTCCAAACGGCTTTTGTGACACCTTTAGCCCTTGGACATCAAAACTTTCATTTGTTTTATCGCTATTTGCAACAATCGAACTTCCAGAGTATGATAGCGAAGATACTGACACCAAAACTTGTATTATTAGCTTTACTGGAGCGGGCATCTAATGCACCTGCAGACAATTCCAGTTGAAGAGGGAAGCGAGACGCATTTCCAGACAGAAAAAGAAAGAGGCCGAAATGCGTGAGTATGAAGAGCTTGATAAGCTGGTCGATAGGGGTAATGCCTGTCTCTTATACACATCTAGACACCAGTAAAGAAAAAGAAGAATATTGGTCGAGATTGAGATCGTGCAATGATCAATAGAAAAAATTATATTAGGTGCTACCTAAACTAAAAAATAGTTGTCATTACAACAATGTTATCTTTATGTTCCACGAAGATGCTGCAAGAATGATTTCGACGAAAGAAACCCAAATAAAACCGCTGGATTGGTCGTGGGCTTACGAACACATAGTTGTATAGAGGGAACATAAAAGTCATCCTGTCGCTATTCGCAGCGTGGTATTCTGTAATTTCATCAGCCTCAAATATGTACAGTGAAGGAGACAATCAAGTTTTGAATTACCGAGGTCGAACTAACTTATTTTACCCTTTTATTTTCTTCGGTTTGGTAACTTGTTATCCTTTTGAACTCAYATATAAACCCTCGTTCCTGTTGGTTAAAAACTGGGATAGTCGATTTTCACAAGCTTCTCTTGAAGTGACCTTTTCTCCAACAAAATCAAGATCAACAATTGCATAAAAAGACAAGTGTAGT
>NW_017537512.1:384018-391759 GCF_001853355.1 Bactrocera latifrons | reverse complement strand
CCTGCATGATTGGGAACAGGGCACCAGGGAAACAATGGAGCATCTATCTTATTGACCTATCAGTTTAACCAAACCTAACCTAGTTTTTCAGTATCAGGAACATAAACACTATTCAGATTATCAGGCATCTGAGATGTTTTTCGGCTTGATCGAAGAAAACTCTAAAATATTATATGTTGTATTTCCTCTTTGCTACGGTCCATATTCGATACATCAAACAATACAGAGTCAAGCAAGCTCACAACTGTTTGCGAAGTTTTTCTTGTACGAAATCTTATATATTCTGTTATATTATAATCTTAAGAAACCTAAGGTTTAGTAATCCATTTAATTTCCAATAGCTTTAATAATCTGTATTTCATGATCTATAGGTGGCAAGAGCGTTACCCCAAATGGGTTATAAGGATAAGATTTCGAACAAGAAAAACTTTTCAAACATTCTAATAACCATAGTGATTGAACTAATTTTTCTTTTCTCTTAAATTAACGTTCGTTTTGTGACTCTAGATTSTAGTAGCTCCGGGAAAAAGCAACATGTAATTCTAAATTACATGCACCTATAACAGAAATTAATCAATGTCATGAGAATATAACTTTTTGGCAATAGATTTTAATTAAAGTACTTTTCAACGATGGGTACGCACACCTCCCCCCACTCAACATTCTCAGTAGCATGACTAGCTAAACTTGGGAGAAATCATTGGCCACACTTAATTTACGGCATCGCGTGTAAAGTCCAAAAAGCAATTGATCAGAATAAAAGAAAGCGATAAAAGGTGAAGATGTATTACAATATTGATAAATGCGCATATGCACATACATACATACACATTCACACAAATATATGGCAGCAATATTTTATTTAATGATGAGCATTAATTTTCGTAATATTCTAGGTTAGGGTGTGTATATACGTTACATAAATATATTTTATTGTTGTTGGTAGGTATTTTACACGCACTGACGTGTGAGTATCTGCCTACGGGTATCAGCTAAGCAATCGGTGTTATCAAAATGTACTAACATTAATGCTTTGGCAATTAAATACTTGTTTACTTTTTTGCTAATACTCAATATGTACATCTTACAGTGGCGGGCATAGAAATTATGGCAGTATCTATTTTAATTTACTTACTATAAACAATTTGGAATTTTGTTATAACAGCTTTGAATTTATTAAGTAAAATATTTATTATCAAATCATATTTAACCGATTTTCTAACATATAGAAAATAAATTAATCGAATTTTGGGAATTTTGGGTGAAGTTTTCTTTGAACCCAATATATTATATTTCATAACAAACATTGTAGAAATTGATCCAATTTCGGGTCTTCAGTTAAAAAATTCTTTAAACTCAACGCTTTTTATAAGAAAAATTAAATGTGTTAATCGAATTTGTGGTCTTCAGATGAAAAATTCTCTGAACTCAAAGAATTTTATAAGRAAAATTAACGAAAATGCTCCGATTTCGGGTCTTTTGCTAAACAATGCTTTAAACACCACATATTTTACAACATAAATGAAAAAAGTTGATCGAATATCAAGTCTGAAAAAAGTTCATCTGAAAAAATCTCTCAAACCAACACATTTTATTACAAAAAAGAAAGAAGTCAATGAAATATCATGACACCAGTTGTAAAATACTTTAAACCCAACAGATTTCATAACAAAAATGGAAGAAGTTGAAACAATTTCGGATCTCTAGCTGAAAAGTGTTCTGAAACCAATAGAAAAATTGAAAATGCCTTAAACCCTCTATATTTCATAAAAAAAAACTATAAAATTTGATCAAATTTTCGGTATCCAGGTTAAAAATTATGTAAACCTTAAAGACTTCGCAAGGAAAATGTAAGAAGTTGGTAAAATTTTTGGTTTTCAGAAGAAAAATTATTACAAAACAAACACAATTCATTGCAAAAATGAAATAAATCAATGAAATATCTGGCTTTTGGCTGAAAACTGCTTTAAATCCAACAGATTTCAAACCAAATATGAAAGCAAATAATCGAAAATGAATGAAATTATGAGAACTATAMCTTTCTGCTATAATTTTCAAACATTCACTGGATCACCACTTGAAGAAGAAGAATAATAGCTACCCAACCGCTGAAGAAAGAATTCCTATATGCTACCTTAAACCAAAAACTGTATGTCCAACATTTTTTTGATGGCAATATTATATAATAATTATAGTTCTGTAGAACCGTGTTTTCAAGAATCAATTAAATTTCAAATAACTATAAAGGGTTTGAACTCTTAAAAATTCTAATAATTTTTCATGCTCTGTGGAAATCGAAATCCTATTGAATTCATTTACTGACTCATTTATCCCGAATACTAACTGAGCTGCCAGACTTTGGTCTTTCTATACTGTAAATGTAAATTTCAGCTAATAAGATACCGCTGTAATCTACGTATCTTTCGAGTAAAAAATCAACACTTTTGGATGAAAATATTTTTGAGTCTTCCGTTATGAATTAAGATCAATCGAAGAAGTTGAAAGCTTTCAAGGTTTTTTCTAAACATTGTGATCTAAGTAGTGGACGGTTATCATGCTATAACGCTGCATTATCGAAGTTAATAAATCTTTTATGAAGTTAAATGATCCGAAAAGTGCTCTGGTCTTGGTTTCGGTTAGATTACACTGGCTGATTATCGTGRCATACCAAGGATCCTTTGTAATTACAGGTGGTAGTTTATTACAAAAACGAGTTAAAGTTAAAATCGTACTGGACGTCACGATTACATTTGCGAAGTTTAATAGAGACTTGATATATAATTATGATACTTCCTCCAGTTCCTTAAACTGCGCAGCTCGTAGGTATTCAAGACTAGTTCTTAATAAGGCCGGACAAAAGAAAACATAGTGTTCCAGCGTATCTCTCTTATTTCTACTTCCCTGCATTTTCTATATATGTCATCATTAAAAATGTCCATATGGTTTGCTAGTGATGATGCCAGTAAGTTGTGACCTGTCATTAAGGCAACCACCGTCCTGCAGTATTTTCGAGACAGCGTGAGCAGAAAGCTTTTGTGTTTTCTTTCTGCTTCGCTTTGAGAGTCAAGCGAATAATACTCTTAGCAAACTCATCAGCTATTTCGTTTCGCGTTACGTCTTTGTGATCTGAAACCCAGTACATATGTCGCCACTTTCCGACAGGCACTGTATTTAAGGCATCATTCACCATCTATTGGCGTGACTTGAAAATTTCTCTCCTAGAGAAAGCGTGAGAACCAAATCTGTCAATGTTTATTTTGTGCATCGATCCCCTGTCTATCTAGCTACAAATGTCCAAAGGTTCTTATCGAAAATTCATCTAGCGCCGTCAAACTTACAGCAGAGCTTTCCACTGCAATTTCAATTGGCAGCAGGCTGAGTAACCTTTCAAATGCACCCCTGGGAKTRGTTCYCAGTACTGCCATTATGCAGAGRGCCGCTGTATWCGCTCCAACGGTTTTCTGTCCACATTTTRCTGGAAACTGAAAGCGRTYCACAACACGARAATTKCATCTGAAGAAATTTTCCRAAATTGTGAAAACATACACATTTTAATGCCCACCACTGTGCGAGTTTCTATGTTATTAGTGAATGCTCATACGCAAATGTTTATTTAGCAGCCACAAGATATAATTTTAAGCAGCCATCAATGCTTTATAACCGCCGCTACAGCTGCATTCATAATATATTAGTGCGTTAAGCCATGGATTGTGGTCCACTCAAACCCGAATTTGTTCCAGGCTCAATAATGCGACGACTGTTGCTGCTTTAGAGCTTCATGCCAACGTTCCGAATCGCTTTTCAATTTTTCACGACTCCATTTTGGCAAGCGAAAATGCCACTAAATTGCTTTGGGACCTTAGGACAATAACAACAGCAACAAGARTATGCTTCATAGGTTTTTATCTCTGTACGAATGGTCCTCCCATCCACCTGGCGCACGCCACGCCGCCAATGACGACACCTATAAACGTTAACTTGTCAATAAAGGTAATTCATTATGTCGCTATTGAATACCCCATGGAATGACACAAACAGGCAGCAGCAAACAACAAATGCTGGTAACAGTCAAAACATTACAAAAACAAAATAAAATTACAAAAAACAAAAATATATTTATAGCAACGACAGGTTTTAACGTGGGCAAGCATATAGAAATAATTCCGAACAGTGCTTCAGAGCATCATTGTTGCAGGCGTGTGGAATATTTTACAGGTGTTGCGACCCTGTAGGAAAAAAATATAAAAATGTTCAGTGCTTAATTTAAAAATATCGTTCACTTACAACWTTAACTCAGCAAAAAGARAGCATCAGYTTTAAGAGTGYCTCTCCAGGGTTGCCTCTGAACTTCAATGTCATGCCTGGTCATGCCAGTAAAGTCTTACCACTTGGCTTCAGAGCTGCTCCTTTTGGAAACACATATGTTCCTTTTTACACAAGACTTTTCTGTCCCGTAGTTAAAGTTTTGTTCAGGGGTCACCAACCCCTGGTGGTAATTTGGCAGTAAAACTGAAAGTAGATAGGTAACGAAATATAYCCTACAGCCTACTATGCACATAATCTCATCACCTTTATAATTTCAAGGATCGGGTTAAGTTACGATAGTCGCTKAGTTCTGTACTAGGATGCGTAGAAACCGAAACTTTGTTACTGCGACTCCAAATTTAGCAATCTAGAAGCAGCTGAGTCTGAGTTTCAGGCCACATGGCACAAAATCGACATATTAAAGATAAGACTAAGCTCATATTATAGATACTAAAGATTGAGATATTGCACTGCGACCTMCRGTCTGTTGTGCCCTCCCAAAAATCACATAAGGTCACCAAGGTCCAGCCTCCTGAACAATTCCAGTATGATGTAATTCTTGCCCACGTAGATGGAACCTAGGGCCATTAGCCTGCGTCTGCAAACTGCTGGRCAATCCAGAATCGGATGTTCTGGGGTTTCCTGTTCCATGTCGAGGAACCGGCAGTTTGCTCAAGAGACTATGCCCATGCTTCCAGAGGCTGCAGTGCACTGTGTAGAGCGCGACAAGGAAGCGGAATTTGTCTCGACGGAGTTTGATTATTTCCTTAAACCTTGCGAATTTGTATCCGCCTAGAAGCAGCTTAGAATGCTGTCTGCTGCTGGTGCTGCTCTCTTCCCACTCTCTCCTCCGTGCGGAGCAACTCCACTGCGATGTATGGTTCTGGCCTCACCATYTTGGACGCTGCCGCAGAGCGCGCTCATTCGTCGGCTAGCACATTGCTGCCACGGCACCCACATTAGGTGTAATCGATTGCACACTGATAGGCGATTCAGCCTTTCTATGCACTCCTCCGCTAAAAACGATCAAACCTCATACAATGAGATCTCTTTTAGTGCCGCTTGACTGTCGCTAAGTATGGTGATACGCTGGTTGCGATCGAGATTGAATACTGCGCACTAATTTATAATCTTAGTGCGATCATACGACCTCGATTAAATTCACCATACCATCCATAAACACTGGTGGATCTTGATTGAGCTCCATTACCAAAAATTTAGTTAAGTTCAGCGATGTACTGTTTCTAAGCAAGTYCACGACGAAAGTAGTATAAATRATGGCGCAAAGTCTTCGCGAYTTAATTTCATTTTTTGGYTAAGGTGAATATTTTAAGTTACTGTAAATAACGCAAATAGCGATCGTATGTCAAAATGCGCTCTAACAGCATTATCGATGCCAAAATTTACCTCATTGTTCGCTATAAACTGTTTACTCATTCAGTCTGAGTATGGAGCCATGTGTAGAAACTCACGCAAGTAAGGAGAGTTCTCTGAGTGCCTTTATCTTGGGTTGGCCAGAAACGATTATTTTTTATATGACTCAAAGAACTCACTATTTYCTGGTTTAGAGCAAGTATCATCTGAGTAGCYAAATAACATACGTTTGAAGCCGAGCTGAAGAGAGAAAACGAAACATTCCTCCCCAAGGTTGTGCGCTGGGTTTGAGAGCCGCCACATAAAACCTACCTCCAACGAAAAGAAGAAAAGAGCCTCGGAAAAGAGACGAATATATCTTAGAATAAGACAAAATTCGAACTATTCCATTTTTMTAATTCATAGCTGCGCTCACTAGCCTCATAGCCCGTAAATTTCCCAGCAGGGTTGCAATATAAAATTCCATATGTACATATATGCTTGTGGGCGCGAATGATACACTTGACAACATTTAACCGCAACTGATACAGTTATCACGTCAACTCACACCCGACATCGGCAGGATGAGCGCATAAGTGGGCAAGTCAATGGCCCAAAAATGTATCCTGACGCTATAATCACTCTCACCCACTTGCTACAGTTCTCCCCGCACTCTCTCAGCAAAGCAAGAAAAAAATCGAATTCGAATCGGCGTCGTCAACAACTTGAGCTAGTCGAAAGACAGGCAACGGCAAATTTTAGTGGCCTTAACACGCGATGCACAGTRTGAASCCCCCAACTACAATGTAGCAATAATGTTGTTGTTTTTGTTTTCACTGTCACTTCGTGTACTGTGGCGCATCGAATACGCGCRTCCATCGATAAACAATAAATACATCTCTCCGTTGTATAATAAAATGCTTATGGCCAAACATTTGAAACATTTGGGGACAAATTGATGATGTTGTTGTGAATTTGATACCTGCTGGCCTGCTGGCGGAGGAGTGGAGTATCATCTACCGCATATTTGAGACCGCACCAGCAAACGCAAGGGTGKCTTATCGCCGCCAGTATGGTTGTTAAACAGGAGGCTGCACGATTTCGTTTCTCTTTTRTTTTTGTTGGCGCTTGCGGGGGCCGTTCACGCGGAATATTGCCAAATAAGTACAAAATGAAATGCCGTTAACTGGTAATTGACAGTGGCGTAACTAATGAACTCGCTATTGGATGTGTGAATTTGGGGGGCGTCACTCCTTCAAGGCGCTCATTAAATAATGATTATCGAAATTGATGAAGAAGATCTCAGACGGGATTACAACTATTATAATTTGTATAAAGAGTTTCTTTGTCACTTTGTTTTGTAATTTTTGGGTGTCAGATTTAARTGCAGAGGATACCAAGATACTGAGACTAATGATTACCGTCTACTTTTTTTCAAATGGACCTGTTAGAYGATTTAGGAAAAAAAATTGGGTGATCAGTTTCTAAAGAGTTTTCCAATAAAGCTTGTCACGCTGATTTTATATGTATAATCGTATATAMTTTATAGGGTCTCCGACGTTTCCTTCTGGGTGTTACAAACTTCGTGGCAAACTTAATTTACTTTGTTTAGAATAAAAAAAAAAATTATCCGACAGTCATTATTAGAAACTTCATAAATAGTCCTCCTTTCTTCTTTTAAAATACCATAATTGAACTGTACCTAGATTGCACTATTAATGAACTGAAGGAAAGAGAATAACTACGAGCCATAAAAAGTCTAATCAGAGTCATTTTTATACTCTCGCAACAAMGTTKCTAAGGAGAGTATTATAGTTTTGTTCACATAACGGTTGTTTGTAAGTCCTAAAACGAAAAGAGTCAGATATAGGGTTATATATACCAAAGTGATCAGGGTGACGAGTAGAGTTGAAATCCGGATSTATGTATGTCCGTCCGTCTGTCCGTCCGTCCGTGCAAGTTGTAACTTGAATAAAAATTGAGATATCATGATGAAACTTGGTTCACGTATTTCTTGGCTCCATAAGAAGGTTAAATTCGAAGATGGGTAAAATCGACCCACTGCCACGCCCACAAAATGGCG